>NW_019524810.1:5556-136980 GCF_002814215.2 Seriola lalandi dorsalis | reverse complement strand
ATGTTGCTGAGGGACTGGATAGAATAGATAAATCAGGGCTTCCAGGAAAGTTGAAACTGTGGTGTCTGCAGTTTGGGTTATTTCCCAGGCTGATGTGGCCACTGTCTGTATATGAGATTCCAATATCCACTGCAGAAAAAATGGAAAAATTAGTTAGCTTTTACATTAGGAAGTGGCTAGGTGTTCCTAGATGTTTAAGCACAGTGGCACTGTATGGGAAAGGTATACTTCAGCTCCCAGTAACTAGTCTAGTGGAGGAGTTTAAATGTACCAAGGTTAGGACAGAGCTCCTGTTATCTGGGAGCAAAGATGCGGTAGTTAGTAAGGTGGTTCCCAACCCAATCAAGGGGAGAAACTGGAATCCAAGAATCGCAGTGCAGGAGGCAGAAGCAACGCTTAGGCATACAGAGATTGTGGGTAATGTCCAAATAGGCCGGGGAGGCTTGGGGCTTGGCCCAACCAAACCGGTGTGGAGTAGAGCAGGTCCCAAGGAGAAGAGAAAGCTAGTCGTGGAGCAGGTTCGTAGACAGGAGGAATTATTAAGGGGTGCTAAGGCAGTGGCCCAGGCTAAGCAGGGACAGTGGGTGAATTGGGAAGGTGTAGACAAGAAAAAGCTTAGCTGGAAAGAACTCTGGAGCATGGAGGAAAGTAGTATTAGAGTCTTGATAGGGGCAACTTATGATGTACTGCCAACTCCCCAGAACCTAAAACTCTGGGTAAATGGAGACCCACTATGTTCATTGTGTTCAGGTACTGCAACTTTAAAGCACATTCTGTCAGGGTGTAAGGTTAGTCTGTCGCAAGGCAGGTATACGTGGCGACATAACCAGGTTCTAATTGAAGAGTTACGGAGGCAGGCAAATGTAGGAGGACCTAAAACAAAGAAAGTTGCAATCAAGTTTGTTCAAGAGGGAGAAAAAGTTGGTAAGACAACAAGAAGGCAAGGCAGCTTAGAAGGTGCTTGTGATTGGGAAATGCAGGTAGATTTAGGAGGAAAGCTTGTTGTTCCCCAGGAAATAGCCATTACAAAGCTAAGGCCTGATATAGTCTTGTGGTCTAGGAGTAGAATGAAAGTATATTTCATAGAGCTAGCTGTTCCGTGGGAGGCCTTAGTTGAAGAAGCATATGAAAGGAAAAAGCTCAGGTATGCAGAGTTAGGGGCAGAAGCAGAGCAGCGAGGATGGAAAGTTAGGATTTGTCCAGTGGAAGTAGGATGTAGAGGATTTGTAGCAAGGTCTGTTGTCTCTTTGGTAAGGGAGTTAGGAGCAAGTGGACAGAGGAAAATTGTAAAGGACATGTCAGATGAGGCAGCAAGATCCAGTCAGTGGATTGGATGAGAAGGAGTAATGGTAGCTGCGGGCCCAGCAGGGGGAGCACTTAGGATAGACAGACTCTTAGGAGAAGCAAGGAAGAAATCCAGGAAGAGGAAGTGTTTTTAAGTAGGGGTGTGGCCTGTGTGAGCCTCTTTGAGACCATGCGGTTAGTCCAGGTGAGGTGGCCTGTATTGTTTGCTTGTATTGAATTGGTTTGTAGTGTGTCTTTGGCTGTTTAGGTGAGTTTGATTGTTTGTTTGTTTGTTTGTTTGTTTGATGTCTTGTAGAGTGGGGGAGTAGGGGGGGGTAGAGCACAGCCTAACCCGGCGGGGGAGAGTTTAGCACAAAAGGCATCTCTCCTTGACTCTACCTCCCTCATTCAAAATGGCCGCCACTTTCTCCAACTGTTTAGGGGATTTTGTTTGCTGAATCTGTTTAATCTGTTAGTGTGTTTTGTCAGAGTTGATGATGGTGTTGTTTGTGGTAGCATAGGCAAGATAAAGAAAATAGTTGTGGTGTGAGGAGCAGTGATGGCTGGCATTAGGGGAGTGACTCTGGGACGCCAGTGATCACTGTCTAGCCTCCTGGAGGTGTCGTGGGACCAACTAGACGAAACACTGGTGAAAGGAGGTTCCCACCTGATGACCCCAAAGACATGTTAGTTATCACTGCTCATTAGTCTGTACAGCTAAATTAATAGTTATCATAGGACATGTTAAGCTTAGGGAGCTATTCACTGAGTCTGGTCCATTTTCTGTAGCACAAGCTTTGTGTTTATCTTAAATCACATCTATCCTATATCAGAACCACACATTGATGGTGTTGTATATGTCTGCGTGGGCAGCAAGAGCTGCAGAATCCTGCAGTATATCATACTTGTAACCAAAGAACAGCTCATTTCTTTATTACCAAAGGACAGGTTAACTTGAGTGCTTTCTCCTGAGAGATGCAAGAATCGCATGAGAACTCATCCAGAAAAACCCACTTGATTGAATTGGGTGAAGTCTCCTGGAACAAATCCTCTGTGTCACTTTTATGTAATATGTGGCTCTGCTCCTCTTTTGCTTTTCCCTAATTTGCGTTGTCTTTCTAAAATCGTTGTAAAAGACATCAGTAACACAGACTCCAGTAATATCAGTTACAGGATGACATAATAATAATGTTTCACAGGTAGATAAGCTGCTGTGTGTTATATTGTACTGTTAATACCCAAGAGATTTTTTTTTTGACAGACAAACATGTATGGCAAATGCAAATTCTAATACAGTATATAATATATGGTCTGGCTGACAACAACTACAGCCTCAGATATACATGTAGAGCTGAATCCACACCTCTATGACACATTACAAGCCTCACAGCGACAGTGTGTACAGTGCAGAGACTTGAGTAATGCAATTACATTAGGACTTGTTGATATGCAGGCCTGTCAACAAGTCACCCAACCTAAAAGAAAAAAAAACAAAGTTGTCTTCCATATCAACCCCACATGAGCACTGTTTTTCAGTACCTTCCAAAAATGCATATGACTTCTACATAAATGACTCATCAATTTCTGATCTGCCAGCTCTATGGTTAAAAGAAATACTCCACGGATTTGCACTTCTATAAAATTGTTGGACAAAAAGAAAAGAAAAAAAATCCATATCAGTGCAGCAGAACCAGAGATAGTGTCTATTTTATTCCATACAGTCTTCTTAAAACCCGGGACCTACATAATCCACAATGCAACTGAACCACCTACAGTTAAATTGGAGATTCAGGTTGGTTATGCTAGTAGCAGCTAATGTAGCCTCAAGCTGCTAGCCTCAAGCAGATATGAGGAAGGGGCACAGAGGTCTGACATTGAATCCCACACCCCTAGGATTTTTTAAAATGATTATTTTCAAAATTGTAGTCTTCAGACCCAACAGATGTTGCCTCAAGTGACATCAGTTGACTTTGCATTGTTCCCTCTGGAGTCGCAAAAGGTTTTATAAGATTTTTCTAGCAGCCCTCCCCAAGACCTATGAACAGACTTTGATGTGTAAAATCAATGGAAATACAACAAGTTTAGGAAATGAAAGCAGGACATGAGATGCAAACAGTGCAAAGACAGATGCTGTAAATGCCCAAGCATTTCATGGGCTGCATTTAAGTAGCACACCTTTTTTGGGGAAACTTTGCATTTCATGTCTACATATTTTAAAATTTTTGCATGACATTTAATGCCATATAATCAAGTGTGTCATTTAATGCCATGAACAGGATTAAGGGTAGGAAACCATGTCGATGGCCCTCACCATGCAGTCCAGCGAGCACACGGTTTGCAGTGGAGAGCCACCAGCAAAGAAAGGAAGAGGGATATTAAATAGAAAAGGAGGAGGAGATGGTGTGCCCCATGGCGGGTGATAGAGCCATTAAGTTGGGTAGGTTAATTGCAGAGCTGTTCTGACTGAGGCTATGCACACAAGTTGGTCAGTAGGATAATCCAGTAGGCCATAGAATCCAGAAGAGCTCCAACAAAGAGGAGGTGGAGGAGACTTGTTCCTGCGTCCAGTCTGCATTGTAGAATAGAGAGAGAACTGAGACAGCATTCATAAATGAGATGTGGAGCAGTTGTGGTGACAGTCACCTATAAATTGAGGTGACGGTCACTGAATATCCAAATGGGGATAACAGTGAGATGGTTCAGAGTCAGTATTCTGCAGATCAGAGTGAGGGTGGGATGCACCCTAAGGCAGGAGACAGTTACGTTTAGGCATTCAAACTGAATGGTCAGAGTTTGGATAAGCAATCAGTCATGGGAATAGAAAACCTCAAGAACCCAGGTCAATGGCAACTAGGTTAAAAAAAAAACACATATCACAGGAAGGTAAAGGTTAGTCAATGATGTAACATTTAATGACAAGAAAAGCAAAAAAAATGTGTGGGCTAGTGGCAACACGTGAAATCAAAAATTACTGCTTTTCTTGGAAATATCATTTATGCAATTTGTAAAAGTTTGAGCTAGCCAGCAGTGATGCATGTAAAGATGCCAACCATGTGTGGGCTTACATAGAAAATAATGAATGACTGCAAATGTTTCGACACGTGTCTTACACATACACGTGTATTGTCCTTAAGAACATGACATTACTTTTGAATTTACTGATCAGAAAGGAGATTGGTCATTATTTGTGTGATGAGGTGGATTGGCAGGAAACATAAAAACAGTTCAGACATTTTCTCTATTCTGTAAATATACTGCAATCTGTTACAACAACGCTACAAACTCACCCCCGAGATGTCTGTTCTGTAGAGTTAATTCAATACCTCCATGATATCTTACAAGCATCACAAAAACTCGATATTGCAAGGCTCTTGTGCTGGATTGTATAATATTGAAGTAGTTCCTGCTATTTCGTCCACCTCCTGTACCTCAGGAAAATAAATAAGATTGTTAACAAACTCCCTGGTTACCACAAGAGGTGGCATAGCAACGGGCAAAGCCAAGCTTGGGCATGCTGAATGGGAATTATCAGTACACCTACAACATGTGTGTGACCAATTACACCGCATGGGCTGCAGGCACTGAGTGTTTATACAGGCTTTAAAGAGATCTTTTTCACATCCAGAATCAAAGACAGGACTGACCAGGAGCATATTAAAGGAACCTGAAGTGATTTCTCATTTTCTGTTATGTGTTAGAATAACCAGGGAAAAAACATCAATTGTGACAAGTGTTTAGAAGATGCATAAACAATTCCATCTCATTACATTCCCCAATAAGTTGGACGAGGCAATTTCCTTTGAACACTTGACCTTTCAGACGAGCATATTAAATGCATCTGTTTTGCTGTGTATGTGTGTGTGTGTGTATGTGCTCATCTCCTGTGTGTTTAGACTGTAAATGCATGATACTGTAGATGGGTTGAGCACAGTCTTTGTCAAAGTCTTTGGGGCGGCTGTGGCTCAGGAGGTAGAGCGCGGGTTCATCCATAAATCAGAAGGTAGGTAGTTCTCGGGCAAGATGCTAAACTCCAAATTGCCCCTGGTGGCTGTTCCATCAGTGTATGAGTGCATGTGTTGGTGTGATGTATGAGTGTGTGTGTGAATGGGTGATTGTGGCATGTGCTGTAAAGCGGTTTGGGTGGTGTAGTCCATTTACCAGCAAAGGTTTACTGAAACTTTAGTAGCCTGCTTTAACAGAATTGATACAGCTCATCTGTGAATGCAGAAAACAGGGACAGACTGGAGAAGCGGCAGCAGCAGCAGCTCAGATGGGCTTTATGCTCATTTTTTCTCATCAGCTCTCTGCCATATTTTAATATTGTGTTAAGCTCATTGGGATGCACAGAAGAGAAAAGGGAAACAGAGAGGAAATTTACTGATTTGCTGCCATTCAGCAAGATGGGCTCTCTTCCTCACTGTGGCCACAAACAATAACACTATTCCTCCTGCTATACATCATACCCAGTCCCAATAGTAAAGCCTTTTTTTCCTCTTTTTCTCATCACTTATTGTTGGGAGAGCAGGTCTGGTAGGCCGACTTTGGCTGAAGTTTATTGATACTGTGACTCAAGTATTTCAAACTGATTCATATGATTTGGAAGTGGTTCTCTTGTCTGGCAATTCATTTGATATCACAAGCCAAATAATAAGTAGGAGATAACATTTTTGGCCTGCGGGGAGGAAGCACAGACGCAGAGCAGTTAAATATCCAGTCTCTCTTTCACGTCGGTGCAGCGAGGGCTCATCAATGAGAAATTAAAGTTACACCTGAGGATCACACAAAAACTTCCTCTGCCCCCTGGCCCTTGCAAAAAAAACCACAATGACACACATAATGCTTAAGGGGGAAAAAAGATCTGCTTTTCCTCATCGCAGTAATGGATTTGATTATCTCATCTATCACACATGGTCACTGACAATTAGCAATAGCTTAAAGCTAATGATGTCAGTCTGTCAATCTTTTTCATGTTTTTCCACTAAACCCAATATGGATGGCACATGTAGCAAAATGTAGTCTCTAAAAGTAGCTTCTTTCAAACTAACTGAGCTTTGTTGCACAAAAAATGCAGCTTATAAAACTGTTCCACATGTACAATCAAGAGAAACTATTAGCATACATTATCATCAATACTGATACTGATATTGTTTTTTTATAATTATTATTATTATTTAATTATTAGCAGTGACTAATATCATGTAGAGGTGAGCAATGTGTAATGATTAATAAAGCAATTCCGTGCATCAACTAACAGGCGACTTCTTAATAAAACTGCATTGCCTGTGATCGATTTTACAAATATTGTGCAATTCGTTTTCTGTTAATTACTCAATCACATGCCTGTCAGGAACACATACAGCTTTTTATGGTAAATAACAAATGGTTTTTTTTATGGATTCTCTGAACCAATGAGGTTATTACTGTGTGCAGCAGAGAAGCAAAGAGTGTATACACTGCAGGTTTATCTTCCCAGAACCAAGACAGAGTTGCCGCAACAATGTTATTATTATTCATTTACTGTATCAATTTCTCAGTAATTTCAGGGCAAACAGACTTTAATAATTTAAGAAATGCACAAGATTAACTATATATGTATACTATACTATAATATATAATTATAGTATATAAAGTATTATAAGATATTATAATTAATTATAAATTAATAAATTATCATTCATTCATTTAATCTTTATTAAGGACACAGCTCATGGGGAAGTCTGTTTCCTTGTGGTCGCACAAAGCCAATCTTAAAAGTGGAAGAAGGTAGATAAGTTCATGTTTCATCAAACTGAGTCAATGATTTGAGCATTATTTTCATGATTGTCTGCGGCTGAACATGCCTGTATGTTCTGGGAGTTCCTTGCACGCTACTCCTTCAATAATAAATAAAGTATTGAAACTGCCAAACCTGGTGGTACAACAACCACAGTCCTGGCTCCGGCACAACTTTATCATCAGAGAGGCTGCAGGGCGGAGAGGTGCTTTTTAATTATGTTAATGACTTTTAAAGTAAAATTTATAGCTCCGTCTTTTGTAATATAAAAACTCCTTGCTTTGTTTGTTTTTTTATTCTGAACACTCTTTGTTTTTTGCTGTTTTTTTAATGTATTTTATAATTCATATTGTTTTACTATTTTTGTAAAAAAATTTAAAATCTAGACTTTTTTTTGTACAATAACACATGCTACTGTTCTTTATTAATGTTGCATGTAATTAATGTCACCAAGGTTGATTTTCATATAGACTTTGTTGTTTATTGTTGCTATTTATTTAATTTGATTTTTGATTTAATTTTTAGTCTAATGTAGAAGATTTTGAATGTGAAATGCAAATAAATGAATAAATAAAGGTTAGTTGTGACCTCTTGATGGCAGCTCAGTTTAAGTGTTGTCAGCTCATATAATGGACACATTGTACATATCTCACTGTCCACTGCTGTGTTTCACCACCCTGCTAACGATTGTCAATCAAGGTCACAGCCACAGACATGAGGGCACCAGAAATGACACTCCCATAAGTTTCTGATCATACCCATCGCCACTGGGATTTTTTGTGACAGGGCTGGGGAGGAAAACTGCTTTAACAGAAAAAGCCAGAGAAACTAATTTACACGAGATCAAAAGCATGAAAGAGCACTTCTGTGGAGAGATGATAAGCCTTCAAGGCCACTGCCAGAGCCCCAGGACAGTGCTCTGGTCTCAGCCATGTGGACACTTTCTCTGACCACCTGTGTCCATCATTGTCCAAGAGACAAGCCACGGGGATGCTTTAACAGGAATGCCAGAGCAGCTGATAAATGGAGAGCAGCGGTGAGGAGGCAGATAAACAAAACACAGTTAGAGATAAGAGGTGCGAGGAGGGTGCTGCATGCTATCGTGTAGAAAGTAATTTTCATACATTACACTTCAAAAGGTTGAAGTTGTGTGTGTGTGTGTGTGTGTGTGTGTGTGTGTGTGTGTGTGTGTGTGTGCGCGTGTGTGTGTGCGTGCGCGCAGTGAGTGACTGCGAGTGCTAGGGTGTGGGTGGAAGTGCAACAACAAACAAGAGTGATTATTCATGATCATTCTTGAGTCACAGGGATATTTTTTTACTGCTATTATCAGGGCAGTGTGACTCTGACCTTTGACCTCTCCTATTCTTAGCTCCTTGTGATGTTGGAGACGGAGACATTTTGAGCTAATTTACCTTTTTAACTCATTGTATTGCAAATCACTGTGAGCAATAGTTTCAGCTACAACTCTACGATGTTAATGTGAATTTAAACGAGCATTGCATGTCTCATTATCACGTTGATTTAGTTTCTTTTTAGTTCTGATTTGAGTTTTGACAATGCTGCAGCTGTTGTTGCTATAGCTGCTTTTTCAAATGTTGGCATATTTTATATTTTGACAGCTACTCTATATCTGTATAGTCAACTTTACTCATTTGTCTTTTTTCATAGTGGTCATTTTGTGCTGTTTATAATTAAAATGTCATGCTGAATCATAAAGAGGCAACTAGTGAGTGTTTTTGAAGAAAATTTTTATCATATATTCTATTGTGGCCTTTACGCTAATGCAGTGAATGACTGACAGGCTTTCATGTGCTGCCACAGTATATGAGAGTCTACAGGGAGCCCGTATAAGGAAGCACATATCACAATGGAGGAAAAATTTAATAGTTTTCGACTGCGATTTTCTTCATGTCCGTCCATTGTGCTGCACCAACTACTGGCATTTAGTCCAGAAAAGACACAGAGAGCAACCATAGAGGAAAAGAAAACCACACATAGATCAGATAAAACTGTCTCCTTAACTCTGTCTGTTCTCATGTCACTCATCTTCTTTTTTTTTCTCTGCACTCTGAAGTCCAATCTCAGCCACCTTGTCTAAACTCTGCAGGAGCTCTGGCTCCAGCTGACAATTCCACAAAAAGCTTTCATCATCTGATGGCTCCATTTGAAGGTGACATGAAAAAAAAAAACATTCATCCAAATATGCAAAAATATGAAAATCAAGTACTTATTAAGCAGTGGAAAAAAGGGCTCAATACTCCAGAGTTTCATACTATTTTCTCTTTGAATTCATGCAATCTAACAGAACAGTTAACTATAAGTCTTGGTCACGATATTTAACCCAACCAATTAAATGTATTTAAAGTGTTGAATAGATTGAAATAAAGATTTGATTTCATAACACTGACTTTATAACAGTTTATACATCCAACAGTCATTCACCGTGACCTTAAATTTCCTATCCTACAACTGAATAGAGCTACTGATAAATATAAAAAAGCACGCTGCACTTTATCACCCTTCAAATGACCCGAGTGTAAACCTGCCATAATTGACAAATGTCGAAGAATGGTTATTTTTCAATTCTGGAAGCTGCTATCACAGCAGCACTACATTTCAATTAACTTATCTAAGACCCAGTGAAAATGTGCTCATAAAAGGGAGGACGGTATCCTTAACTGAATAAAAGAACTAATACTGTCACTGTCACAGTGCCATTCTTTCTACACTTTATTAGTTATGTAAGGTTATTTAATTTAATTTAATTTAATGGTCATCTGACTTTGATTTGTCTTCTTTTATTCTACTGCTCTTGAAATGTGCTTATTAATGTATTAAGGTGGTATCTCCTGGAGTTGAGGATGGTGGTTCATGAGAAATTTGAGCCTGAAGGTTTAACCTGACCTCTGACTGCAAGGTTGACTCAAGATAGAAAATCCAGGTGTGGGATGAGAAACTCTGATCTCTCTCATAGTAGCTCTTATAGTAGCTACCATCAAGGTGCCCTTAAGCAAAACACCAGTCTCTTAGTAGCATGAGTGGAGCTCAACAGGAGAAGAACAGTTGGATAAAGGAACCCTGGGTAGTTGCCAGTGATGAAAAAAACACCAGGGTGCTTAAAGGAATAGTTCAACATTTTGGGAAGAACTTAAAGGATGATTTGCTTTGTGGAGGAGACTTACATGAGAAGATTGACAGCACTTTCATGTCTGCTCCTTAAATATAAGGCTACAGCCAGTTAGCTTAGCTTCGCACAAAGCCTGGAAACAGGGGAACTGCTGGTCTCAAGGAGGCTGGTGAGCTTTAGAGCTGTTGGTATTTGGACCAGGCTGGCTGTTTCCCCCACGTTTTCAGAGTTTGTGCAAAGCTAACTGGAAGCTAACACAACTATTCCTTTAATTATTCTCACATTAATAAGAATATGAAATCTAATAATCTATATAATTATTTATCCAAATTTGTAAATCACTCAAACCATGTAAAGAAATGGTGAGGACTATCAAGCAAGAATTTTGAAAGAACACTGTGAAACTGTGAATTTTTACATCAATATACTTTGCATTATTTGTAATCATTATTATTATACAAGCTCAAAACGTCTAATTCTGTTTTTTCAGTCCCAAAACCTTGTTATTCTTTTTAAAATAATAACTCTCCAGACCAGGGTGAAACAAGATTGAGATTTTGTGTTTTCTTTTGGAAATGGAAATGTGTTCATGCACAGCATCTATTAGTCAGTCGCTCCTACAAAGAAGAGAACAGACCAGTTTGAATGTTATGCTGCTTAGGCAGGAAAGGCTGTGGTAAAATGAATGAACAAGGGGACGGCCGGCTCAAAATGGTTAGTGGATCGGCCTGGGTCAAAGGGAGGTGGTGATACTGGTCAGCCGCCGGTCACACTGTGGCTTTAGATTGCAACAAGCTCAGATCGAATGAAGAAAGGTTGTGTGATATAATGGACAACCTGACTGAGGCTGCTTTATCTCATCAATAAAGAATCTGATCTGATCTGAAGGAGAAGCAAGGCGCTGTACAGTCACACTTCACTGCTTATAGCTCACAATACAGAAATGAATCTGAATGTGAGCTGCATGATAGAAAAAAACAAAGCTGTCATCTTCATCTGATCGTGAAAGTTCTTCAAGCATGCATAAAATTTTAATTGTGTTGTATCTGGTCATGTGGTCACATGAATGGTCCTCCGCTGCTGGATCAGACAGAGGTACAGCCATTAACGCAGAGGGAGGCGCTTCCAGCTGCGGCAGCAGCCTAGACAAACAGCCTGTTAAGACCCATAGATCGGAAATAAAGACGGACGTGGTCTCGGTGACGTCACCCATAGGTTTTCTGAAGAGTGGTTTTGAAGCTCAGAGTGAACTGCTCCACTGTCGCCATCTTGGCAGTACCTGACTGTACCTAACTCCCGGCTAATCCAAAAATGGGCAAAGAGGAGGGGTGTGTCCGGAGCTTCTGTGCATGCCAGTTTGTGGCAGGCATACGTTCATCCACCTGTAACTCAAAGCAGCACACCTTCAATTATGCATAAATTTAAGCTTTAATAAAGTTTAAACAGATGAGTTATATAACAGTTCACCCCCAGTAAAGTTGTCTTGAAGGAGGAAATTAGCTATAGAGATCGAACCTGTTTTTTTCTGCTGTAAATTCGGGCATTTTAATATTGTCTACGGGGACTGAATCCTTTTTGGAGCCATCATCAAGTGGTCATTTTAGGAACTACAGTTTTTAACACCTCCATGTTGGCTTCATTTTTCAGGTTGATGCTTGTTCAGACCTGACTCCTGATACTTGCCAGTGTTATTATTTGGTGGATGACGACTACACTTATCCAGCCCAGCCTCCACCTTGCTTAGTAGTCCTCAGAACATTATGCTAGTGAGGGCTTTTATAACCATCATTGTTTGCTTTTGTATATGTCTGGTACATTTGATTTCAAAGGGTACCAACAGCAGAGCATAAAAGAAACAAAAGTGGCTGCAAAATGCAGATAAGCAACTTATTTCAGGCTCACTGTGCTTCTGCAGGTGGCATTGTGTGTATTTCATGATTTATTTAGAAGATGCAATGATGATTTAATTTTGGCATGGTGATTTCAACTGTCTTTATGTTGATTCTCTCAAGGCATTTTTATCAATCATTTTTTCAATGCATTTCATATCATGTCAGATTTCAAAAGTTGAGGGGTGGGGGCATTAACAAACGAGGCCCCCACAGTGGGAACAAGCAGGTTGTTGTGTTCAGGGCTAATAGAGAGAACAGTCTCATGTAGGCAGCTCAGTGTGAGGAAATCAGACTTTTATAGGCAACAGTACTTTATCGATACAACATAAGGTGTTGGATAATGTCACCAGCAGCTGGTGTTCTTAGAATGACTCAAACATGGAAGCCGTGCCGACAATAAAATCACAGTCTCAGCTGCTACACATTTTCATCGAAAAACATTGCAAAACATGGCTGTCTTAGAGGGGATTTTAAAGTCTTTTCTAATGTGTTGTTCAGCACCAACTGTTGACCGACCGAAACTGTAAAAAGGTTTTTATCCTATTAACTATCTGTCAGAACAATACCATCATAACAATATGAAATGACTTTATTAGGAGCATCTGTGCACCTGCTTATTCATGCAATTATCCAATCAGTCATGTAGCAGCAGCGTAATGCATAAAACCCTGCAGATACAGGATTCAGTTAATGTTCACATCAAACATCAGAATGGGGAAAAATGTGACTCAGTGACTGTGACCGCTGCATGATTGTTGGCGAGGAATGAATATTTCTGAAACTTGTGAAACCTGGGATTTTCATGCACACTTTTGCCCCCCCGTTCGGAGAGGAAAGGGAGTATGGTGTTCCTAATAAAGTGTTTGGTGAAGATGTAGATTTATTTTGTCAGGTAATTAGTCAATCTCCTGCTCACTCTCATTCTCATTTTGCATGAAAAATAACCTTGATGATGACAGTAATAACAGCACTGCAGTACATTGTGTTATGACTTCTGGTGTATTCTTGAGCTGCCAGTATCTACATCCCTCGAAAAAAAAATAAAAATTGGCAATGCAGCTCTGAGCTCTTTTTCCCCCCGTGAGCCATCAGCTGCAAGTGCTTGCCAGTGACACTGGCTTTGTGCGTGTGAAATCCAATTCTATGGGCGCAGATGACTCAGAGGAAATTTGAAAAGATTTTGATTATATTGATTTTGATGCTCCCCCGCTCTACATAATACAAGTATAAGTCTCACAGACATATTTTTGTCTTTACTGATTGGACGTAAGGCATTTTTGAATATGGCCAGGAGGAGACAGTGTCAGAGGCACAAGTCAGGAATAATGAGAAAGGTAACAGCACAGGAGGTGAACTAACTGACATTAGTTAACTGGGGTGTCATAGTTTGCAGGGTGGAAAAATGTGAAGAGTGAAAAGCCAAATATTTTGGGAAAAATGGGAGAAATAGTTTGGATACACTTATACAATCTGATAACGAAAAAGTTACATAAGTACAGGTGTGACTTTACATGCTGATAACTGACCAGAATAATTCTATATCAAGTTCATCTGTTCATCGAATTGAACTACTCCTGAATCATGTTGCATCACTGGAGCTGTATCAGTGATGCTGCCACTCACTCAACACTTATTATGTTCGATGTGGCTTGAAATTCATGAACTAGCTCCTTGTTCCTCCTTGTCCATCATTCTGAACTTAGCTGTCATCTAAAATAAGTTAGTAATGGGCCGGCACAAGGATAATTGGCTCAATTTATTAACTCGATTAATCTGATTCATGATGAATTGAGTTTCCTAAAAGACTAGTGTTGAGTGGTCCAACTTAAAGTAGTGGCTGCCAAAGGGGACTCTTTGTCAAAATGTCACCCACAGGAAACCTATAAGAAGGTTCCACATGGTGTGGAGCAGCTTCCTGCATATGCTCATTTATCTGTCAGCTTATCATTCCTGTATTTTCACAATGTAGATTTCAAAGCAAACTTTCAAAAACCAAAGTGTATTTTGACCCTTGATGATCCATTTGATCAGTTTCTGAGACTGTAATAAATTAAATAATATATGTATCAGTGTTTAATTTTTGTGCATATGTTGCATTGTTTTAATCTAAGACCAGGACTGTTATATAGTATTTGGTGAGCCCATGTAGGCTGACTTTAACAGCCTTTTTACCATCCTGTTTCAGTTACCACTTTCAGTTGGACTAAAATCAGTATTCATTTTTGGACCGGATTAATAATAAATCTGACCAAGTATTCCCAATGGAGGCTAAACCATGTGGGACTGACATGGTCACATTAGTTGTGCAGTTTCTCCTTCTGCTCCCACTCCTTTCACCGCAGAGCCATTAGACTGGCCAACAGTTGTCGAGTGGGTTGGAAGGTCCTGCTCTAGGGTCTGCTGTCTGCCCTCTTGCTCTCTCTACTCTCTCTTAGACAGATTGGATATATTGTCAGTGAGGCTAATGTAAATCCCCCAGTATTACCCTAGATGATGTGCGATCTACTGGACTTGTCACTCATCATTTGAAATAAAAAGCCCCCAGGGAGAGATCCTAGAAGAAGTAGAAATATGTAACATCCTTTTAGAGATGTGTGGGAGAGCCACGGGGTTTCAGGTACTTTAACTGACCCATTTCAATAACATTTCAGCAACCATCTAATCAGGTTTTTAGGGTGAAGTACAGTGTGTTTTTTTTGTGTCTTTTTTTCTTACTGGACAATGTACACAGGACAAAATAAAGGCGATATGGCAAAGATAGACTCAAACAGAGAATAACAAGACCAAGAATCTACAGCCACAATAAAGGATCTGTGTGTTGGTAAAGCGCTTTGAGCTAAATGCTAACATTAGCATATACTATCATGCTCACAGTGACAATGTTTAACACTATGCTACATTTTGCAGGTTTTACAGGTCTAATTAAAATTTTGACCTGATGGTGGCACCAGGTGTAAAGTCAGGGAATCACAAAAGTCAGGATTCATCTTCTGGGAGCTACAAGTGTCTGTGCAAAATGTAATGACAACTATCGAGATATTTTCAGTCTGAATCAAAGTGGCCAAATTTATCAACTGACCAACAGACAGATCTTCATTGCTACTTCTGCTACAGTGGCTAAAAATCCCAAGATGAAGTTTCATTATTTATCATTTTATTGTCAAAAAATAAAAAGCCAACAAGATAATAATTTCTCTGTCACGATATTGTCAAATGAAATGTCATGTTGCTGTAAATGTAATTGTAAATTAAATATATATATATCAATCAATGATAATCAAATAAAGTAATGGAAACTGTCACATTATCTCAGTATTTCCCTCGTGAACAAGTTAATGCAGGACGACTGCTGTAAATTCAATGGTGCATGACTTGAGCACTGAAATTCCCCTCAGCAGCTCACTGACCTCTGACTGCTCCAAGAGCTCCTCACCTCTGTCGACCCTGCTGTTTGAACTGTGTAAAGAAATTCATCCATATATTCTGTCAGTGTATGTGTGAAGAAGAAGCGGCAGCGCATGTGAAAGGTCACATTATGCTTCTCTACTGTAACATGGCCTGTATGGCAGAGTAAATAGCCCTGGTTTCCTGTATCTTAAAAAGTACCTACTTATCCCTGCATGTCAGTCTCTCCTCGCAATGATGGAGCTGCAATTCTCTGACGTAGCTCATGCTAGCCTGCAATTAAATACGCATTTTAACAAGAGATGAGTAAGCTGGATAAATGGAGCAGAGATCCAACATTAACTTAAGAGGTCCTTTGTAATTTGTTTTATGGCATGGGAACAGAATGTGCTCTGGCTCTGCATTTGCTTTTAGCACCAACCCTTGTTTTCAAGCAGTTGTAAATGGAGGGAGATGGAGAGCAAATTCTGAAGGCCAGAAATATTCACACTTGGCAAAGTAATTATTCAGTCATTGGTATTGATCAATTTCCCCACTAAATATTACGGACAGTCGCAGATTAGGCCATTTTTGTGCATCATACAGTAAAAATGTCTATTAATGCACTTTTAATAAACTGTATGACACAAACAGAGGAGATTTTTCTCCTGGTGGAGTCCAGAGCTGACAGATCTCAGTGTTGCTCTAAACTTGTGTGAGTTCTACAGAAAGTCAGCGACACTAAATCATCTCCAATGTATGGCTGGATAAATGCATTTTTAAAGCCTTTTCAAAAAGCTGGACACAGTAGCTCATCTTGATGCAGCAGTCTGTGGGCACATCAGCTGTGTCTGGCAGACAAATGTGGTCCAGAGAGAGTTTTGTTTTCTCTCCTCCTTCTTCTTCTTCTTTTGTAAGTGGTATCAGTGATGTTGGACAAAGTGTTTCATCTTTTTCCATCCTTAAAGAAGATCCTGCATTTTATCAGTGTATTCTAGCCACCAAGTCATTGCAGACTCTTTTCTTCAATAATATGCTTGTCAAGTGTATCTTCTCTCTCTTTCCCTCCCCTCACTCCCTTTTTTTTCCCATGGTGGCTTATAAGCAAACAACACAGTGCTGTGAATGGATGCTCAGTGCTCCAGGTTAATGTACTTCATTAGAGGTTCAGTTTTGCATGTCTGGCTTAATTTAACGGGCCGGAAAGCCTTGGGACAATTCTTTTGACATTTCAAGAATGCCAGGCCCGGCATAGGAGGTTTATGTTTATGTGAAACCACTGACAGAAAGAGCGAAGGGGTTTGGGAAAAGCTACAGCTTACTTTGCCTGTTAATGATGGTTTAGAGCCTAAGGAGACAGGATGCAGACAGACCCAAGGAGCACACAGCTGGAGTAAAAAAAGGAGGGGAGGGGGGGCATTGCAAGGTAAAACACTGCCAGAAGGGGGGTCATGTCTCCCCCATACATGACAGCAGCAGCTATTCATACAGAACTCCCTTTTGGTTTTCTAGTTTCCACTCAATACGTACTACATTAAACATGAATGTATACAGAAATGGAATATAATATATGTAAAAGAAATGCTATTATTTATCATACTGCATTCACTGCATATGTATGCACAGGCAACATAAAAGGCAATGTGAATATTAGATGACTTGACTTCGTTTTTATGACACAGATTTTTTATGGGGCACATTTGGCACTACAGTTCATGCAGCGCCAAGTTATCCATTGTTTTCCTGCTGGTTTGAACTCCTTATTGAAAGCAGGCAAAACTAAAACTAAAATACATTTTTGAAAACCCATAGTGTTGTGATATGTTCAAAAGCCTCACAGATAAGTGTAAAATCTGGATCCTGAAAAAACACATTGAAATATCTTAATAACTGACATAACAGCAACTGGAATCATCATATCAGCCCAGGAATTATACAGTCAGTGCAAATGAACCAGACTCTGTGAAAAATGTGCAATAAAAGAGCTGTCATTGATGTGTTTACTTTTATTGACTGCAGTGACCAGAAGGCAGGCAGCATAGACAGGAAACAGCAAATGGGTGCAGTAGACACAAAAAATAAAAGGTCATATTAAATTGACGAACATGGCTGGATAAAGATGGCAGAAGGTTTAGTTAATGGCTTATACATAGTCCAGTCCTCTTAAGGAGAACCTGCTCATTATGTCTAGTGAAGGCAAAGGTTATTATATTGCAGTGTCTTCCAGACCGACCAACCTTTCTATCATTGAGACCCACTGTCTTGTGATGTGTTGGAAGACTTGTGTATGTTAGGTTGTTCAATCTGAATTATGTGTTTTCCAGATCACAAATGTCAATGTATATGGTGAAAAACATTGTGTGTGACTTTAGTTAAACAGTTACAGTGTACAGTGCATTACATCTGAACACAGTGTTCTCTAAATACAATATTGTCTTCCAGGCTATATTATCCATGACCTTGAAGAAAATGCATCTTTGTTGACACTAATGTTAATCCTCACTTTTGTTTCTCCAGTTATAAAATATCATATCTGCTTTGTATATTAGTTTGAGTACATTTTTGTATTTTCACCTGATTATATTAGTTTCATGTTACAATTTATAGAATTGAAATGCACTAATCATATTTACTCATATAAAGCCACACGTAACCTTATGAAAATGAAAATGACAATAATGCTTGATATAATCTATTACTATGTTGAAGATTGAAACACATGTCTATTTTTGGTAGCTAGTCAAAGTAAAATGCAGAACAACTGCTGAACCTGTATCATTACACTCACACCTGACATACTCCATTAGATGCAGCACATATGCATCATACCTTTTGCAAAAAAAAAAAAGATGGCTCTGTTTAAACTGGCAGTAACCCCCTCTGTGGTTTGCTGTGTGCTGCAGTGCTTGTTTTGCTAACTCTGCTCAGTTCCAGGAGACTTGTAGCTGCTGTTGCTGCTCCTGCAGCTTTACATAAACAAGCTGGCAGAATACAGTCCGATCATTTAGCTTCGGGAAGGTTTTGTGGAGGCAATCATAAAGATTGCATCGCGCTCAAAGGATTTGTGCTTCTGGACTCATCAGCTGTGGTTGTACTTGTTGGCAGCTTGCACATGCAGAGGTGTAGAATGAGGCTTCTTGGTGTCCGCAGTGTCCTTTTGTCGAAGTGTTTTAATTGCGTATGTGTGGAGGCCTGCCTTCCCCCTATAAATGAAATGACCTGGTTGCAGTCAGTCGGATTACGTCACCTGACGACCTTTCACCTGAGGTCATCTCTGCCCTAACAGAGCAGCTGTGACCCGGACGTCGCCGACAGACACTCATCAGAAGGAATATTGGGAATTTATTTCACTCTGAAAAAAAGAAACAACTGCCGGTAAGTGGCATTTGCAGGGGTGTCATGTGCACGTTGTTTTGGTTTGTTTTACAAGAAGAAGTGAGCATGTTTGTGGTTAGTGTTTATTTGCAAGTCCAAGCCATTAGCACAGTCAAGCAGCTGTTAGCCGCCAACTAACGACACAGTTGTGTTGCGAGGGTAAGTATGAACACACTTCTATATGTTTAATGGTCTTAGTTGCTTGCTTTTGTCATGGGCAAATTGTATTTCTGTTCACCACTATACAAGTTTACTTTTGAAGTAGCATCAGAGACAGTAGAGAAGAGGATCTTTGGTAGCATTAAAGCAAGCTGGTGGCTAATTTGGCTAATCCACATGATGGCACCGATTATTTACTGGTGTTTGCCACTGGCACAATTTATAGTTTCACTTTAAGTAACTTGTATGTGTACAATTTATTGATAATGCTACTGTGATGTTTAACAGGTGATAATCAATGATACAGTATATTGAGGGATACCATGCTACACACTTTTTGAATATGGTTTGCCATAATTCAACAGGTTATGCTGTAAATTATGTTTGTGTATGTTGTTTTAAAATCATGTTCAATGTTCCCCTTTATAACTCTGAGTACCTGCCCCTCTAAAGGTCACTGCACAGCCCTGGTTGGCAGCTTGGGACTTCCGTCTGTCTGCTCAGATGCAGAGGATCTTTACTTCACTTAAACAAGGTAAGCGTTTACTGTATGTGTTAATGAAGGACTTGTGAGTTCATGTCTTGGCAATGTGTTTGGTCATCTCTGCCCTTGCTGCTAGCATAGCTCTATCTGTTTGCAGCGTTTGCATTGTAAATGACTTGTTACGGCTGAGCTTTTAGTTGTTGTTTGTCATTGTGCAGTTCAATATTTTCTTGTGCTGTTTGTGTAGTGGTGAAATATTGCTGGTCGTGTTTGTGTATGATGGTTTTTGCAGAATATTTCCCTGCTGCCTTTTTTTTGGTGATGTTCCATAGCTGACTGTAAACAGGTGTGCTGTTTATTGGTCATAGCGATGTAAACATACCTGTTGTCTTATGCACATACCAGTAATTATGTCCCTGCACAACTGGCTTCATGGAAAATTCAGCCTGGCTCTGTCTCTTGCGCACACACTTGGGAGTCACTCACATCCACATTTGTTTGCATACTCTTCATGTTCAGCTGTACTTTAAAGAAACATTTCTACTCAAAGCTCTTGGTTTATGTGACAGCTTGCTTTATTATTTTTATATCATAATCATATCTAAACTGCTGAGCTGCTGTTCTGTGCTTTAGCTGCTCCTCAACTCATATGCACTCATTGCCAGCCTTTTGAGGGTCATCTGCTTTTTATCAGCACTTCATAACTTTCTATAAGAAGAGGTTCTTAGCTATACTCCATGAATTCTGCCCATGCCACGAATTCCAGTGATTTTTAATGTCTGCTAATTATCCGCTCTAGAGCTGACAAGTCTTAACCTGCTGCTGCATGGCAGGTGCATTGCTGGTTTTAGATTTATACATCTCAATTCACTGGATAGTAAATTTCCTGTAATGGAATAATGTTTTACTGAGAAGTGGTCACAAAGCAGCTTCTGCTGCTTGTTAACACAGACTGAGTAGATTTTGTGTAGTAGTTGGCAACCTGCTCTGTTTTTAATCTGGTTATGGAGGTTTCATTTATGGTCGTCTCTACTGTGCGGAGTTTTATATATGTTTGCTGTGAGTGACAGTGTCAGAAACTAGATGTCAAATATCAGCTCTACATACTACATGTATTCACCTAATAAATTCATTCCATTGCCACCTTGGTGACTTGACCCTGGCTTTATGTGTGTGTGTGTGTGTGTGTGTGTGTGTGTGTGTGTGTGAGTTAAAAACAATTCTGTTATCAAACAAGGCAAAGCTTGGAGAATTAAAGCTGTTGTGTGAGTGGAGGATTTTCAGCTCCTGTTTAATATTTTAATATTGTGTCTGGTTACATTTGCCATTTGAAAGCATTTTTTAATCACATTAGGACACACTGGACACACAAAAATCGGATTTTACTCACACTGCTATTCGGAAATTTGAAACCTCTTTTGGCAACAAGCAGGCTTCCATTGTGACAGGCACAAAATGCACCTAGCTGTTATAAATGCGTATCAACATCAACATTTTTAATTAGATACAAATAACATGATTATAATAAATGTAGGATCTTCAGTGTCTAAAACTGTCATAATAATTAAATGTTTTGAGATGAGATGATTGACAGCAGCCATTGCTTTGACATAGAGGTCAGCACACTAAATGGTCCACTGCCCTTCTTGATATCCATAAAGAACCATGGCTAATTTTTCAAAGAGCAATTTTCAAATGAATTGCACATTCTCACTGTCACGTTCACTGAGACTCTGCAAAAGAAAAAAAAGAAAAAAAGAAAAAATCACAGCTTCCAGCCTTCAGTATACAGATATAGATGTGTCACTCATACGATGACTTCTTACATTTGTTTTGGTTTTAGCAGCTTCCATGAACCTCTTGTTAAATCCGCTCTGGAACCTGAAAAATGAGAGTGTTTACTCAGTATTCTTTCAACACAGCAGTATTTGAACCACAAGGTCAATCCGGATTTCAATTTAGCCTCACACAGTGTAGTTCATTAATACTGTTACCAAGTCGCACAAACCCAATCCAGTGAGTGTAGGCATTTCACTGCATTTCTTATTCATAATATATGATACATTTCTAATTCTAAGTCAGTTTATTACCCAAAGTTGTCAAGCAGTGGTGTTCATTAAGAGTTTTAGATGTTCTAGGTTACTTAGGGTAATATTCTAGGTTTCTGGTATCCTAGATAAAGACAGCTACTACTCACTTATTTACATACACCCTCATTTTAGTTACTTGTGGTTTTATGGGGCCAAAACCATCAAATAGGTTGTACCAGTGAAACGAGGAGAGATTAATCTTTCAATGTTCCAGCCCTCTCTGGGTTTTCTGCAGAATAACCTATGTTATATTTTAGCAATGGGGGCACAGACAGATCCCAAATAAATATTTTACACCTATAAATAATTCTATTTGTTTCTTCTGCCTGTGAGGAGCTGGTGCTACCTGCTTTGCAAGCTCTGCAGGCCTCTGTCACACATCCTGAATAATACGTGCGACACCTCAGACTGCATCTCCAGTTTAGAGTGCAAAGTCAACAATGAGAAAACAGGCAGCTTATTCTGCAGTAAAACAATGGAATATATATTACCCTGAGGGCTTTCTTTATTTTGCTTCAGTTTCCATAATGTTCCCATTATTGTAGTTCATCACTACGAATAGTACCTTAAATGTGAAGAAAGTCACCTCCATAATGCTATATAAACATGGAAATCATATTTTCCATGCTGTTCTTGAATTAATCAGGTATGATAGTTCTTTATAGAGGAATGCAGGACAAGGTTTACCATTAGGGCTTTATTTGATATTCTGTTCAGCAGTTATACTTTTGTTGTTTCCTGTAGTATGTTTAAGCTTTTTATGTGGGCAGTGTTTTTGGCGTGCCTCAGGGAGCTGCTATGGTCCCGCTCTCCCTCTGTGGTTGATGATACTAATGAGGCAGTTTGTGAAGATTAAGACCATTATTCACTCATGTTGTGGTGCACAGAGTGTGTTCCAATTACTGTATCTTACCTCCAGCTAGAACAGAGTTAAATGCTGTACTTACCTTTCTCTTAGGAGTGCCGGAAAAGAAGAAAAAAAAATGTCCAATTTATTTGTGTGGTCAAGTTGAGTGTAGGAAATGGTGAAGTGAAAAAAGGATTGACTAATAACAAAACTCAGCAGGAATTTTTTGGTACCATCTCATTAAGCAAAATGTTTATTGTATAAAACAACCGTATTATTAGTTTTTAAGTGACTTATAACACGGATGTATCCAGGGTTTAAAGGGGTTTATCCAGTATTTTGAATTCCTGTTGCACGTAAATATTTTTCTGCACTTTATACATATAATGTCATTCTATTCATTTTAGATTATCTTACTTTGGTATGTGATTTACTTTTCAAATGAATCATACAGATTGTGTCATTAAAATATGCTATATTTTATTTTAAAATCTTAATCACAGCCCCTGTGCCCCATTGTAAACTGTTAAACAGCTAACCCACTAACTGCAGCTGGTGACCGCAATCCTTGTTCTGCTCTGCAGCTTTAGTGTTAGTGTTTAGAATCACTGTTGATTGACCATGGTGATAAGATGAACATGTGATAATTGCACTCAAAACTATAGTTAAATTAATCTCCCTGCTACAGTTCAGGTGCTAAAGGCGGGTTCTACACCCAGAACACCACATAGACTGGCCAGTTGATAAAAGAACTGCCGGCCCTTTTCGCCACTTTTTTCTTTTTGAACTTCTGGCACTTGAACTCTCTTCCATTTTACATTTCCTCTTTACTTTCTCTTCAATTTTTCGTCTTCACTTTTTGTCCTTCAAGATTTCCTTATAACTGCTCACCAGTCTTATTTTACCTCTTCTACACTGGTTTTCCTGCAACATTCTCTCTTCATTAAGATTTGGATCTTTACTTGAAAAAAGCCGTGGTTTGTAACTCAACACCAAACTGAATGAACCCAAGTTTTGTTTTATATACTTTTGTACTTGAGCAAAGCCTCGCTTTGATAGTATTTTGGATGTTTTGTAGTCTGGCCAACAAAATTACTTTCAAGACTATTTGAGTCTGGTTAAAGAAATGAACTAAGGAAAGCGAAAGAAGTTGAGAGGAGAGGACATGTGAGAAAGGGGGCAGAGACGGTAAATTTATCTAAGGGATAGTGCCAATTTAAGGATTACCAGGAGAAGAAGCAGTGTACCTTTCCGTCACTGCAAGACCATGTGGAGTTTTGAATGGGATCAGTTGGGATGGCAGACGAGACTGGTTGCAATGTTAAGGAGAGGGAACAGAAGGAACGCTTACCGGCAGTGGTGTGATGGCGGCATATACTCCATAACATAATTGCACTGTCAAGAAGGAGATATGGCCGAAGAACAGCCAAATAGGAGAAAGTCAGAAGAACGAAAACTAAAAAAGAAGTGCTATGATCTGGCAAGGGCAAAGAACTGCATTAACATTGTTGAGGCTTTCCAACAGAGTTGAAAGGCATGAAGATGGATGCGGAGGTTGCTCTGTTTCTGTTTTGACAGGTTTTCACGGAGCCAATAGGTCAGTACTTTTTTTTTTTTATCCTGTTTGCCAATGTTTGTGATTGCTAACCCCCACTGATTACTTAGCAAGCAGGTACCAGTGTCACATTTGTGTGTATGGTGATGTTAAATTACTTGCTTGGGGTTTGGCTTATTTTCTGGTTTGACAAGATATACTGTTAGTTATATTAGCAGAAGAGTTGTGAGTATCACAATCTGTAGCTGGTTTGCTCGCAACTGGAAACTGCCTCGTCTTCTCAGCATGTTAGCTCTGTATCGTGGTATTTGTCTGTACGATGTGCAAAGGGTTTTATAGCCACAAACACGTTAAAACACAAGTTTGCTATTACAGCGGGATTATTTGGATTAAGGGTTCAAATATGCGTTGTGTTCAAATATCAACAGTCAATCTCCAGAAACGCTTACTCTTCCTCTAAAAAATCTACTCCATCAAGCCTGGAGCAAGATCGCCAGATCAGCTGAGGAACTCCGCTATCTTACTATCATTGCTGGGCAACCGCTGTATCCTGGGTAGCATCACGTCGCTGTAAGAGTAAGTGATGAAGTTGGGTCTAGCTGAAAAGGGCTCAACTCCAAGACGACATTTCGAAAGTATGCAGAAAACTTTCCTTCTCCTGTCTGTGATAAGAGTTGGTGTTGAATTATCAATTTTCCCTTTTTTAACTTTGATCAGTTCATTTTGTCATTCAGAGATCAACTTCATCAATTTGATTCTGACCTCTCTGTCATGTGTTCATTATTATCATTATGAATGCCTCACTTATTTAGTTGTTTATATACATTTAGCTATAGATAAATCCTCATTTATCACAAAGTTGTGGTCTTTTGTACTCCTGCAAAGCAGAGACAGAGACCTGTATCAAGAGTTTACTACCTCTGAGTATAGGACTGATTCATTTGGTTTGTCTTTCTTACTTCAATCAAAGATGGTGACCCAATTTTCCACAAGTGCAAATTTGAATTCAAGTGTAGTAGTCACTAAATAAGAAACATTAACAGAAGGGCACATGAAAGCAGGTCTGTTAAATTGAGTTGAAGAAGTGAATAAATTATGAGATTTACTGAGCCACAGGCAGGTTATTCTGAGGTCTGGAAGTCCTGATGGCAAAGGCACCATCACCTCTCATCTCTAATCTACAGTTTGAAACAATCACTAGAAACCTGCCCAAGACCGTCAGGCTGTAATTTGTCTCAACTGGAGTCAAAAGATCTGTGATGTACTGTAAGGAGTTTAAACCCTGACAACTTCAAAACTGATCGGAAAATCATTTCTGAAAATTGTGCTTTCATCAATTCCAGCTTTCCTTTAGTTATGATGATTCCAAAGTAAGAAATAATCCAATTGAGATCCCTCATATTTTGAAACTCACGGCTGAAAATCATACCGGGTATTCCAGTGAGATTTTTTTAAGACTCAGACCAAAGTTCTGAGAAGTCTTACTGCACAGACATCGTCAGGCACTTCTGTTTTAATCATAAATCTTGAATCTTAACACTGTGTTCTACTAAACTGGTTCAAAAAATAGGACACACTTCAGTTGTATTCTGCTATGTTTTAAGAAAAAAAAAAAAAACTAAATGAAAGGAATTTTCACATAGTTTCCTTAAAGCCATTTTGTGGATGGAATATCAGTTGTGTTTCACTTCTACATTGTTAATGATACAACATCTGTGTGTATTGAGGCTTGTTACATTATGTAATTCCATGTCTCACTGAAAGAAAACTACTCCTGCGACAGTGTTTTGTTGTAAGTAAGACATGTTATTGTAAACATCACAGAAATGTGATGTTTTTAGTTTAGCTTTGATTTCAGTTCGACCTCAGTCCTCATGTGCATTTCTCGGCCTATGGGGCATCCAAAAGATGAAAGAGAATATAGCTTTGTAATGTGTCTGAAGTGGATTACAAAATATACTGGTAAGTGGTCTCTTCTGAATGAAGGTCAATATGTAACAGAGCAGATGATATCATGCTTATCATTCCCCTAATCAAACACCTTTCTGTAGATATGAGGAGGGATCTGAGTGATGTCATTCTCAGTATTGCTTCAAAAAAGGATCACTCATTTACAGATAGCACTGTTGATAGCACCAACCTCCTCCAAATAGCGAGTTAAGCTTTCAAGCTGCAACATCCAACTGTCAAGCACTGTATCTTCGACCTTTCTCTTTCATTCTGCTCTAATTGAAGTTCAGAAAGTCTGCATCTCTGCAAATAACAGCAGGGTTGCACGAAAACAGGAATGGCACACTAGCATATGCTCCTCCAAGAATAACTTCCAATGTCTAGGTAATTACAATGGCTGTTCTACAACCTTCAGAACTAAACATATATATTTAACTTAGTCGATGCCGTCATTTCAGCAGGCAATGATAAGCTGTACTGAAATAGGTGTCCACACATACACATACAGATGGTAAATACCCCTTGTCATCACTTGCAGATCTGTCTAATACAGTGGGTGGTGGAGCATAACATCATCATTTTAATTTCACTGGCCACTAATCCCAAAAACTGTGAGCTACCGGTAATGTATGACAGCAAAATGTCACATGGCATAAAAAATGAAACGGCTTTATCTTTTCCCCTCTCACTGGTTGATGGATGTCTTTATTTTGGTTGGGTGTACAGAGGCTAAACCGAGTAGACCATTATCACAATTCCATACCGAATTTATAAACCCCCTTCACATTGTATCGCATAGAAATATACTTAATTGCAAGATTGCACAAATTTAATTTACAGGTGCTTAAGCTGTGATCTATTTTTTTACATGCACAAGCTATTTCAATAATATGATATAGCTACACAGGAAAACATTTAATTTAGAGACATGTCCACTGGCATTTTAAGATAAATCACATTGTCATATAAGCATGGTTGTGTTTTTACTGTTTTTGTGAATACATTGTTGATAAGAAAGCTGGGCTGCCTGCTGTAAAGACCTGTAGAAAGGACAGGACATGTCTCATGCAGGGGCGATAAGGTGGCTATTTGCAGTACAATCTTATAGAGTAGACAGATGGCTATATATATTATAATATTTATTTTAATGAAACATTTCTTTTAAAAAGTAGCATGTGTGATTTGTACTTTATTCTCAAGGTCACTGATCAAAGTTGGATATTTGAGACACATTCAGATGAGCTGGTAATTTATGATTTGTATATTGTATGTCACCCCCTTAGTACAGAACATGTACTTCTATATTTTTTCATTTCCATTTTCAGTGTAATGTCACAGTATATAAGTTGTTTGACTGGAAGAAAACAACTCAACTGAAGGACTCGGATATTAAATTATTCTTTAATTTGCCTGTGACTGACAAACACAAAATATAAAACACAAAAAAGCAGTTCAGATGTAAATTAAATGTAGTGAATAACGTTTTGTGTGGACAAAGTCAACATGTATTTAAAGAGACATTTATTTAAAATCCTAATGCACTCTCATTTTCCTTTCCACAGTTCCTTTGGTTGTGTAACAGGAAGTGTAGTTACATAGTACATTGACAGCTGAGGGTCACAGAGAATTGTATAAACTCTGACAAGTGTCTCAGGAAGTAAGCAGTGAACCTGGAGAGGAAATTAAAAATTAAGTGGGTCCTATATGCCGTGCCAAAACTCCAACATCATAAAGTGCCGCTCTGATATTCAATGTGATTATAGCGCAGAGTGGAAATCTGAATGTTAATCACCTAGATCTCTTGATATAAATCATGTCTCAGAAGTAGTATTGGGCTAATCACACATGCATTTGCTGTTCCTAAATGAATGTTCCTGGTTGACAGCAGGTTATTGTGTGCTGGTGTGTGTTTGGATACTCAAGGAACTGTCCTAGGTGCTGAAATCTTGTGTTGAACCTCCTGTCATGGTTGCATTAGTTTTCATGAAAGTATACAAATTAACAACACATAACATCGTAATGGTTAAGTCTGAATAGAAATGCACAAGTAAAGCCTTTTGGTAAAACATTTTAATTATTGAGTTTAAATTGAAAAAAAAAACTGAAACTGTTTTTTTAGTATATTGTAATACTTCTGTAACCTGTAAAATGTCTTGAAAGGTAATTCTCAAATAGCTTTACTGTTATTATTCAATGCAGAAATAACTCAATGCTGCTGTATATTCTGTTGTGACAGATGGGGAGATAAAGACTGTCACATAAATCCAAACTGTATCTGAAATCATTTGTAAATTAATAGCTTAATTTATCACAGAAAATTAATCTGCATCTATTTTTCATAAGAAATAATTTTTCATTCAAAAATGCCAAAGATTCACTGGTTCAAGCTTCTTAAATGTGACAGCTTTTTATATCACAGTAAGCTTAATATCTTATTGGACTTTTTAACTATTTGCTAACATTTTATCACATTAATTGAGGAAATAATAAGCAAATTAATCAATAATAAAAATAATCGTAAGTTGCACTTAAAGCCGAGACTATTTGCCTTAGTTATTTGACCTTAAATATTTGATGTTGCTATGGCAATATTTAACAATGCGAGGGCTAGTTGTTGTCATTAGATCTCACAAACATGACGTGTTATGCGTCTTGTCAGTCACACACTGAAAAGAAAGTCTGTGAACATAAAGAAATTAATGCCAATAAGAAGACATTATTGAAACTTAAACCTAGGAAACATATTACCTTGCTGTGTTTGTAGCAGAGTCTTAATTTATCACATACACTTTATTCTCCTACCCAAGGATAAAACGAAAGCTGCTGTACTGGATTGATATTGCAGGTATACATTTGAAAATATTTAATGTGTGAACTGCCTTACTAATAACATGAAGCTAAACTGACTTCACAGACTTCACATTATAGAGAGTACTGATATCAATTTATATAATTCTATATGCTGTAATACTTGAATATTTTACTGACCCTGTTTCACAAGGATTTGGATGATCAAAGGTCTACTATACAGCGGAGTGCCTTTTATGTTCTTGGTATTGAACGAATATGTCCATAGAAAGCAAAGTATCGAACTAGCGAGAGTTACATGCTTTTCTGTCCTAATATTCATGCTCCTTTTTTTAGCTCTATTTTATTCTCTGCCAACTGCAGAGGCAAATATGTGGCTCTTTAGCTGCTAAATGCTCCACTGTGCTCACTAACTTTATCTGTCTGAAGGGAGCTGGCACTACCTTTCACATTATACATATTCAGTTCATTCATTGCTAAAATAAAAATGCTGATTAGAAAGTTTTGCAATCTTCACAGTGTGAGGTATCAGCATATAGTATTGTTTTGGTATCTGACTAAAGCTCAGGTAATGTTTAGGCACTAGGAAACATTTTAACACTACCCAGCCCAGTCTACAGCAAGTTCAAGATAGGGTTGCAAGAGGTGGAAACTTTTTTGAATTCAGGGACAAGTTAGTAAAGTACGGACTCTCTTGCTTTTATTAGCACACAACAAAGAACAAAATATAAAGGTAGTTATTTAAGAAAATGAAAGTTTGCTGTCGGGTAAACCCAAAAGACAAATCTAAATTGCTTTGATGAGATGTTTCAAAAAGGTTTCATAAGATGATATGATGTTTGGTGCTATCGAAGCACAATCGTTATTACAGACATGAAATACTGTATAGTCTGTCCACTATAACACATTATTGCAGAGCTATATTTTGACAGTAACATCATTCAGTAATGGCTTTACCAGTGTTACAATGTTAGAGTGTCTCTATTCAGTAGCGGTTCTCCCTGATCCTATTGATTCCTATGTGAAGACTGTCCACATGAACGTTTTTGTCTCTCTTTGCCCGAGCCTGTATTGTAACTGATTACAATGGCGTTACCTTCTGCTTGGCTGAATGCTGTGATTAGAAGACTCATTATATTGTCATGCTCTGATGCTCTTTTGCTCCCCATCTGGTAGCGCATACAAAAACTTACTGATAGAAAGACACACAACTTCACAGGCCTTGTTGGCACTTCAACTTGAGAGAAAAGCGATAGGGAATCAAAATTAAGAGGAACACCCCCACAAACATAAAAGCCTTTCACTATACGCATCTTGAAAAACTGTTCAAGGGCATGATCCTCCAATCGCAGCGTACACACCAACCAAACAAAACAAAATTTAAGAAACTAGAAAATTATAGGCAGCACGCCCTTATAAGGGCTGTTATGTTTGTGAATTGCTGACTGTGACGAGGGCTGCGCTCTCCATTTCACCCCGCGGATCATTTGCTGTCTCTTCAAAACTCTTACAGTAGCTGTTGTTCACACCCACCTCCACTCCCACTCCGTTCTTTTCCCCTCTCAGTCTCTCACTTGCTCTTCGTTTCCGGCTGTGTGAAGCTCATCACATGTTTTTAGGATGCTTTTCTGGCAAGCACAAATCCAATTTCTGGTGACTAATCTGCATTTTTTTTTTTTTTTTTTTTCCAGCCTCCTCTCACTAAGCACTTCTCACCATTTGCTGGACAGAGATGGAAATAGCGCAGGCAGAGGGCACAGCTGCAAATGTTTAACCTTGCTTGCAGGTCCAATTGTTATGCTCAGACTTTTATTAGCTGTATTTGCAAAGGAAGATAAGTCTTGAATATATGCAATATGAGCCCACTGTAGTTGCTTGGTTTGATTTGCATAGCTTTACATTTTGCCTGTGGGGAAAGAAATATAGCCATCCTTTTATTAATGGATATTTTCAATGAACCGCGAATTTCATTGTTAATGTGAAAGCATTTTATCAGTGTAGTGAACACTTAAACGGCAAAAATATGTATTCACACCCTTCATAAGTTCACATTCATGGTGACTTCTACCTGACCCCATGACAGTAACATGGCAAAAAAGGACAAATATTTATCAATGACATTGCAGCTCTTTTGTACTGGCACTAACCAGCACTGTATTGGCAGCTGAATCACTGTTCTTCATGGTGCTGGTGCCTTGATAACATATGCACAGTGAGAGAAATCCAATTGTTGAGAATCATGTCAGCTGAGCTGGCGGCCACAGCTTTTGCTCATGATTTATTACTAAAGCGCTGCCACATTTGCCAATAGGAAAACACTTTCAGTAGAGTTATGGGGATATACAGAGATGGATGAGAGTAAAAATTGAATAACATTTCTCCTGCGTTTACCTCACATTCTCTCCAGCCTTCTTCTATTTGTGGCCAGGAAGAGAAAACTGGTTACATTTGATTGAGTCTGAGTGTGTGTGTGTGTGTGGAATTTATTTGCAGAATGTATTTTCATTGTTATGTTTTAGCGTTCTTTGCTTATTTTCTTGTGTCGGAAGATGCCCTGGTGTGTTGCTGGCTATTGCTTCCAGACCAGTGGCGATATCAGAGCAGGAGCTTCCGCCAGCTCTGTGGTCGAGATACTGGAGTATCACTTCCTTTGCCACTCTGAAAGGAAATGCGGTTCCTCTGTTGTCCAGAGTGACTCTTGTTATTCCTTGTGTTTTATCGCCGACCCAAAAGTCTGCTTGTTACATCCGTCAGGCCCTGTATCATCCTACCCGTTGTGTGGCTGGCGTGTGAGACTGTGTGTGATGTTGGCTTATTTGTTGAGCAGTATCTATCTTCGCTAAAGATAACCAGGGTTCCAATCCTGAAACCCCTGATTAAGATATGGACCCCACCCTTCGTCCGCAAAAGATATAAAAACAACAATTCAGTGGGGTTGAAACATTTATATATTTTCCTTACTTGTAATCACAAATATTACAATATAATTCAGACACCTCTAACCCCGAAACCATTTCTTAACCTTGACGTTAGTTGAACGCCTCGTCTGTCTGCCTCACTCCATCAGTGGCTGATGTCTCTCCTCCTGTGCGTCATCCAGACACTGTAGTTGAATGTAATTAGCAGTAGCTAACTAGCCTGTTTGATACACCTTACCTTCAGAGTTTCTGAATTAGACTGTGTCAAATATCTACAGATAAACTGCAATGTTAGCTAGTGTCTAACTTTTGTCTCAAGATACAGTTTATCTATCTAATTTTAGCTAGCTGAGAGCGCACCCTTTTGTTTCCAGTGTTGGCTTGGTGTTTCATTACCTATATAAAAAGTCATATTATCTAATTTTAGCAAACCCTGGTGCTCATTCGTGAGCAGTGAGACAATGGGTGATAAGATAGAGATACATTTTGACATCAATATAGAGTTTTTTTATTTCATTTTGAGAATCTTTTTGTGGCTGTGGTGGTTTAGTTAGTCTTTAACTTTTTGACATTAGCTTGAAGACAACTGGGGTGTCTAGTATAAAATAGAAACCCCCTTTTCTTCACTCAGGAGTTTTACCTGGTTTGGTAATTGAACAATATAATGTATTGAAGGCTAAATAATTTTATTAGCAGTGCTGGAGAGTAATTAAGAACATTTACTCAAAGTACTGTACTGAAGTAGTACTTAAATAGTACTTAAGTACTATTTTGAGGTACTTGTACTTTACCTGAGTATTTCCATTTTATGCTACTTTATGCCTCTACTCCACTACATTTCAGAGGGAAATATTTTACTTTCTACTCCACTAAATTTATTTAACAGCTTTAGTGAAACAGGCAAGGTACTGTAAGGACTTTAATACTTAATTTCAATGAAGCACACGCCTGCGCTGTAGTGGGTGTAGAGGAAAAAGGGGGAAAAAAAGTGTACGGCTGTTTTGTGCTGCAGGGTTTATGTAGGAAATAAATATTTTGTCTGTGAACAATTTGTTGATATGTTCAGTAGCAATGTGTTTGTGACTTGTCAAATATGTAAATGAACAACATTTCCTCATTACCTTAATAGAGACAATAATCTGGTCGCAATAATGTGTCGTACAGATCGTTATCTAGTTTAGTTGTATAGAAACTTAATTTTTAGGGATGTTTTGTTTTAGCTATAGATTGACCTCTTTTAAAGGGGACAAAACCAAGTCTTTCTCATTTGAAGTAATAGATTTTCTGGCTAATTTTGTTAAACTGTGCCAGTATATGGACAAAAACTTCTTGTGGATTCTGTTGCTCTCATCGGAAAAGCATATAACGATGAACTGCTCCCCAGCTTGTATTGAATTCTAAGCTCAATGGTGTATGTCATCTGCAGTGTCTTTCAGAAATTCATTTTGTTAACCACAAATTGATTCTTTGTTGCTATGGTAACAATTTTCTTATCTTTGCTCTTCAGTGGTTTGATTTGATATCATAGTTCTCAGTAGAAATAAAGAAAATGAATGTGTGTAACTTCAATCACCTGTTCAGAGTATTTCAACGTAAGCAAAAACTATTGTGTGAGTTCTCAGTTTTCTAACAATAGAGCTGTCAGCTGTTGATGTGGTGATATTGGTGCGACGTGTTTATTCCAGAGAAGTTATTCAATTTTCCATATGGATTGCCTTTACACTGTAAAGTGGCCTGCTAACTCTCCACTATACAAAGCAGCAGCACTCCTATGGAAATGTGACATTTGCTTTGTTTCCCGCCTTCTAATGAGCCAGTTAACATTCAGTTGTTCACCCTAATTGACTCTTACGCTAACCGGATGGAGGCACAAGACTCCAAATAATTACTCTCTTTATGAGCCAATGTGTAATGAATTTAAGTGGCATATTTACCAGTTGGCTGACTCTGGGTAGAAGTGATGGAATAAAAAGATGTCTTTGACAAATTAAAGGCAAAACCAACATAAAGTGTCTCAGTAAGGTGTTGGGTCACCACGTGCTGCCAGAACAGCTTCAGTGCTCCTTGGTATTGATTCTACAAGTGTTTGAATTATGCTGGATGGAGGACCACCATTTTGACAAAAGATATTCCCTCATTTGGTGTTTTGATGATGGTGGTGGAGAGCACTGTCTTACATGTTGGTCCAAAATCTCCTATAGATGTTCAGTTGGGTTGAGTTCTAGTAACTGTGAAGGCCACAGCATACGAAACATACAGTGACCTATGGATGGAGGCATTTTCATTCTGGAAGAGACCACTCCCATCCAGACTGAAATATTTCATCATAGGATAAAGGTGATCACTCAGAACAACTTTGTATTGATTTGCACTGACCCTTCTCTCTAAGGGGACAAGTGGAGAAACCATGCCAGCAGAATGCTTCTCACAGTATGACGGAGCCACTGGATCACCGCACTGTAGGGGTCAAGTATTCAGGCCTGTACGGTGTGTGCCACTCATGCACTTGATCACTTGTCAAGAATATGGTGAGGGATGACTCATCTTCACTTCCACATCTCTGTAGACTAGTAGCTGTGGTTTTTGCACCACTGAACTCTCAAATGCACATTCATCTTTGTAATTAGGGGTTTATGCACTGCAGCCCATGTAACTATTGACAGACTGTTCTTGCTCAAACAGTTGATCATGTCCTGCATTGACATTCTCAGTCACCTGAGGAAGAGTTTCTCTTTTTTTTTTCTTCACATATTGCACTAATGCACGTGCATCACGTTCATGAAATGTGCTGGCAACCACCAGTTTTGGCCATATTTACTGACGTCTTTCTCATAGATGTAAATGCAGGTGTCACTTTAGTTACTGTCTCTATCAAACTCCAGCCAGTTGAGCTTCTTTATGACTGAAGCTCCTGCATCGGTGCCCCAACAATGAACCCTCTTTCAAAGTCACTTAGATCTTTTCCTCTAGTCATCTCGACACAGAATGAGAATCAACAGAGCTTAATTGGAATATTAATTGATTAATTGTACTTTAATTGCATTTATTGTGTTTCTCCACTCATATATTCCAATGTTTTCCTTGAATTTGTCACCCATCTGTATGTAACAATGTATTTGTAGACTCTTTTGACATTTTGAAGGCAATGACAGCTGTTGGAGTTCTAGAGTGCTATTAATATTCAGACTTTCCTTGACACCGTAATAAAAATATAATTCTTCAATCGCCCGCGGTATAAGTAATGAGGGTAATCTGATGTCATGCCATCACAAGTTCATTGTTGAAGCATTCTCAAGGCTGAGTTGGTCAGGTAGAAAGAGAGAGAGAAAAAAACACATCACAGAAAATGTGAAGTACCCAACAACTACACATTGTTGTGAAGAATTGAGTCTAAATGGACATTGAGATAAAATTCCCCCTGAATTATTTTCATAGTATTGGCTTTTTTCTCAGCCATATTTGCCATTTTAAAGCACTCATCAATGCAGGATGACAGTTGGCATAAAAAGGCTGAGGAGAGCTCAACTTCTCATCTTTGACATCATGTGTGCAGCAACCTTGCAGGTACTTCAACATGGCAGAGGGAGAACTGAACGAGCCGAGGAAGGAGCAAACTGTTTTCATTGATAAACAAAGGGAAATGTTGCTGAAACATTGTTGAAAAAACAAAAAAACAAACAAACAAACAAAAAAAAAAACTCAAATGTACTGTTTAATAATTTCATCAATACATATAATGTGTTTGTGTAACTGGAGTGCATCAAGCTATTAGAGTCAAATTATGTTTGAAATAATGTAAAAATCTGTCTGATAATTTGACAGCTTTATCAGAACAATTCCTGACAGATTTACAGTACCACTCAGTGACTGTTGCCATTATTCAACGACTCAACCCCCTGAGGAAATACGATTCGGAAGAATAGAGACTGTTTTCCATGGAGGACTTTATCAAATCATTTTATTACAGAAAGAAATTGGATTTCACAAACCCAAGCTGATTGTGAAAACCAAATGAAAACGTCCATGTCCATTCACTTAGATAGGGGATATTCATAATTATGCTCTCAGCAAACAGGATATAACAGCAAAGTTTGCAGCAAAACTAGCTGCTGCTAATTACTGAGTTTCTATATTTTGAGACATGGAGTTACTTTTCACCTGTAAATAAGACTGTGAATAAATACAATCACGTGTCTGTGGCTGCAGTGGACTGTATCACATCTTCCTCATTTCATAGTAAGAAGTTAAGATACTTCTCTTCTCTTGGGCTACATTTACAGCTTTACCTTGGCTCTCAACACATAGCATGTGATTCCCTGACGTAAATAGGGTACCTCCAGGGAGATTCATTCCCATCCAACTACTAAGCCTCAGGTAACTAAAAGGAAGACTAGGCAAGTCAAGATTTGACACATGCTACTGCAAATGCAGCTTGTTAGCAAGTCGGTAATTAATAACTTGGAGCCACAGCTTGAAAGGATTTGTCAGTCTTATTTAGCATTTAGGGCAGGAATGTCAACATGAATATAACTTTCTGTCAGTGGTGGCATTGTTTGTATCACATTAGATACGTGAAATGATTTATGCTCATTAGTGTTTTATACTTAATGACTATTAAATGTACCCCATGTCTTTTTTTTCTATTGCAGATCTGTTGTACTTGAAGGTTCATTTTTGAATAATAGTTGTGATTTTTAAAATAAATAGTAACTGGAAATCTTTTTTTGTGAAAAACCAATTTCTGACCAGTATTTTGATTCCAATTCACGTAGACTCCAGGTTTGTTTTGGTTATCTACATTTATTCAACACCAAGAATCACACATTTCGTTTCAATATTAAAATAATCATCGAGAGAAAGATGATTGTCGTTCGGGTACTCCAGGTTTTATTCAGTCAGTATAGGAAAAGTCAATTTGTAAGGAAGATGTATTTGGGTTGATGGTGTCTTTGACTTCACTCAGTAATCGTGGCATTCAAAAGTGGCATTATATTTACGGATAAATGCTCTATAGTTGTAAGGAGTAGTACAGTGCAGTTCAGTGTAAGAATGACAACCTGATGGTAGGTCACAGTTCTGAAAAAAGTTTTGATATTACTCAAGGCTAAATGTTGAACTCTCCACATTTAGACAGTGAACACAATCTGAGCTGAAGGCAGATGCAGGGTTATCATGCAACAGTCAATGAGTTAACAGTTTGTCACCTTTGACAGCAACCATCTCCTCTGTTGAAGTGTCCTTGAGCATGACATAGATTGTCTATCAGGCTCAGGGACTCTGTTGTGTTTCTGTGGCTATTGAAAAGATGAATTCTCCTTTCAGGGGTCCATAAAGTGTCAGAAAAAAACACCCATCTAAAAGAAAAGTAGAAAGCTGTCAGCAAAATTCTCGCTGTGCAGTAGAACAGCATGATCATGAAGGCAAAAATAATGTATGCTCAGTAACGTCCTTGTGTTTATAAGGCAAAAGAGAACTTCATCTGCATTATTTAAGACCTGTGTTGGACCTAACTGCTGAGATGGATGAACCAAAGGACAAAATGTGGATTGATCTCCCAGAACTTGTCACCTAATTTTCTTTCTTATTTAAAACCACTTTACTAGTTACATCTTTTCTCAAAGGTTAAAAAGTAACATCACAGAGAGTGAAACCTAGTATAGTGACTTTGACCTACAAATAATAAACTTTCTAAAGTAAAATATAAAATGCCCTTAAGTAGACATAATTAAAACATTACAGCTTACTTCTTACTCCTCACCCTCTGGCCAGCCCACAAAGGTGAGGCAGGCATCAGAACGGGTCTGATGAACTTCTCAAATATCTGGGCTGTGGCATCTGAGGACGGCCCTGTGCACTTGGCATTGCTGAGGGGGTCAGATTTTGGATGAGCTCCTCAAAGCATATAAGAGCATCCTATAAAGGCTCAGCAGAATGTTGAACACCAAGGTGCTGCTTATTCCCTGCCTGCAACAGCATGGTGGAGACGGACAACAGACAGCAGATTATTATCTGCTCTGAAGCCTCCGCATACAAATGACTCCATCAGTCCTTCATCAGGACGACTTTCCCCCTGAATGTGTAGTATCATCACTTAAAGGTTAATGCTGCTGAGTTTAGGAGTTCACATACACAACTACCAAGAACCCCCTAGGGAAAATTATGTTTTAAAATAGATTGTCCCATTGAAATCACCAACGTAAGATCCAAAAACATGATCCCACATGAACTGATCTGAATAATGCAGTATTTACTTGGTACCAAACTTGGAATGGTGCTTATATTCCCAAGTGGGGTTCTGTTTACTGCTGAAAGCAAACCAAATCACGTAATGTCTTACATTTAACTCATGCAGCCAGAATGGATTGTAGCACTGATAGAATTGACCTCCTACACAAGTTTCTGGCTCCCCTCGCTTCTGCTTTAATGCTGGTGGCATGAAACTGACGGACTAAGGGCAAAGACTGCAACCGTTCAAGCAGGTCTTTGAGGCTGTACTCGACACAGCTAAGTGCTAACATCAACAAGCAAGCTAACATGCCGATATTAATGCTGATATTCATCATGTGTATGATATTCATCAGGTATAATGTTTACAAAGTACACCTGAGGCTGATGGGAATGTCATTAGCTTTCCAGGTAGGTAGTCATAAACTAAAGTATTGGACAAATTAAGTTTTGTGGTGCTAAATTAAGAGTCTGAGGATCGCCAACATAATTAGAATTCATCCTCAGGGAAATCTGAATTTGTAAATCAAATTTCATGGCAATCCATTCAATAGTTATAGAGGCATTTCACTCACAAGGGTGAACTTTATGGTAGTGCAAGTCAGGGCATAGCAGCATACATCAGCCGAATGTCTGTACAAAATCTCATGACCACAGTAGTTGAAATATTTCTGGATCAAAGTGGTGGGCTGACTGACTGACATTTCTATCCCTGAATACATCCACAACAAGTGTCTAGGTCTAAATGTCTAAGTATCAAGGTAACATGTCAGCAGAATAAGAATAAATACTGTAATAATAATACCAAAGTCATGAGGTTCTGGGTTTGAGGAGCTCTATCAGCCTTAAACGATAAATCTCACTGATAAATGCCTGCGCACCACAAAGGTCACCCAGATGCAAAGTCATGTGTGGACAAAAAAGCAGCAAGGTTAGCAGCTGGTTTTCATGTTACAGCTTACACTGCAAATAAGGGGACTTGGAGTGAGTTGCTCTGCAAACTCATCAACTCCTTATGCTCTTAATGCTGCCGTTTCCTTTGGTTCCTTATTAATCAACTCAGGTAAACGCAGGACATAAATCTTACAGACTTACTTTAACTGTATTTCAGGCACATACTGTAGGTCCATATTAGTATGAGAATGAAATAAAATACATGGCAATAACAGAAATAAAATCATCACAATTTACTAGTCCACAATGAATATAACACATTTGTTCCAATGTTTCCATAAACAAGAGTAGCAGCTTGTGTCTCTAAGTGCAGGCTCGGTTATAATTACATTTTATGAGGCATTTAATCAACACATAAATTTATACATAAAAATCCTCAACACAGCATGAAAGGTGAGAACATTAATTGTCACAAACATATGACTTGCACTTGTCCATCTTGCAAGCTTGAGCAAGATTTTGAATGCATCATTATATACCACCTGAAGCTTTTTCCATTTTTGCTGCACTATAGCTGCACCACAAATGGTCTGTGTAGAGTGGAGTCTACAGTTGCTTTTAATGAGGGCTGTTTTCCCATCATGTGTACACATATGAAATTTGCGTGCCAACATGGTGCATACAGTTTGCAACAGTGGCACCACCCATCGTCCTCATCACATGGATCATTCCTGATGATGTGACCTAGATATCTTTGTTCACTTCATTTAGCACTTGGTCTGCCACAAAAATTTTGGTTTTGACCAACATGATAACAGTCTTTTTACAGTTAAATTTAATGTCATGCCTCACATCATAACTTGAGCATGCACTTAGCAGTTGTGGTGAGCCAGCACTGTGGAGACAGGACAACTGAATCATCGGTGTACAGATGGTTAATGAAACTATCCAACACCAAACAGCCAGTCTTACTCGCTTTAAACTTTTCAGGCAGACCAACAGGTTGAAGAGAACAGGTGACAGTATTCCACCTCGTCGGACCCCATTGGTCGCTAGGAGCGGTGCAAATATACTCTTACCCCATCTAACTTGCATGGTTTGATGCAACAAAAGTGTAAGAGGGTATGGGTCCCCTCGCTCTTGTAGTTTGACAAATAATTTGCCACAAGTAACTCGGTCAAACACTTTGGATGCATCCAGACAACACATAAATATTGTTGTTAGCCTTTCAAGCCTTCTAACTTATTTCAGTGTGTATACACAAATGTGTGCCGTCTTTATTTTTAAATCCAAATTCTCAGTGGTTCTTATGTATTCTTGAAGTCTATTCAAGAACAATTTAGACAGCATTCTAGCCAAGGCAATTGGTCTGTAATTTTCTATGCTAGATATTTTACCGGTTTTATCTTTGACAACTGGCACTAAAAAGACAGACAACATAGAGTCAGGTAGTAAGCCATGCATCAACAATCCAGAAAATCTGATAGCAAGTAGCACAACAAGTCGATGGCTAACATTATTCTAGTAAAGCTTTTTGGCCACGAAACTCATTTCTCTTAATAAAGCATAATAAAGCAAAGTGATACAGCCTATTTGAATCTAACCCTTGCAACTTCCTTCGTTGACACTCTGGGCCATTCCTATCTTCTCCTGAGAAAACCCAGTTTTTAAAAGCTTCTTTGGCCTCTGCATGGAGTTGATACACACTCATTCCATCCTGGCCGGAAATGATGTTGATTAGCTCTAATTGGCTGAATGATTTACTGCCATCATTTATTTATTTATTTATTTTCCCCCTTTTATTAAGTCGTAACAAAACAAGTGAAGACAAGTGTAACAAAAGTGACAGAATACTGCTATTATTTAAACAATTCACAATTTAATCATACATTATACATAGATCACTATTGTGGTTTTGGTTCTTACAGTAAATATGGCCACACATAAAAGCATCTAGTCAGTATATCAGTATTACCTAGGGTTTTATCAGTCAAAGATTTGTAATGCCAGAAGTCATCTTCTGTAAGCCTTGACCAATCTAATTTCCCACTTTGTTCATGGATATCATTTCTTGCCAGCTCAGGTAGACTCACAACATTTATAATTATAGAAGCAGGTATGTGGTCTGTTGTGGTCAGGTCATACAAGATCTCAATTTTCTCTCTGCAATCATGAGCGTCAGCTGTACGTATGCAGTGATCCAGAGAGGATGTCTTACATACAGTATATCATTCATGCTGTTGGTATATACAACAAAGGGAGGAGTTGAAAATGTGAGCATCTGGGGTCGGAGATGTGGTTTTTGGGGCACGTGAAGGCTTGGAAGCTTCCTGACATGGCGAGATATTTTTCCAGCCAAGCAGACATACTGATCCAGAGAACCACAGCAGAAAGGTCAGCGCCTTGTGAAGTAATCATGGAGTCATTGGTATTTATCAACAACTCTTTCAAATCTCCAGATATATTATGGCCGTTTAGTGCTATGGAGCAGTAAAAATCCCACTTATTGCTCCTGTAAGGCAGACTGATAGCGAAAGTTGAAATCTGGTGGCATTCAGCGGGGAACCGAGGGTAACCATCAGAGGGAGCCGAGCTTCCTCCCTTACCTAATTACTCAGTGGACCTGTCCATGCCTCCATGTCAGCACTGACCTCACACTGATCCAATTTGACCCTTGGCCCACACAAGGCGGTCTCTGGTGTCACTGCCAGTCAAGAGGTGGTCAATGAATCCCACCTTAATAGTCATCAGTTCAGACCATCTCCAAGGAACCATGAATAATCCCCATCATTCATCTCACAGACAGGCCATATAACAACAGCACAGGGATCCTAACTGCTTATTTTGCTATAAAGCTCTTGTGGGCCATACTCACTGCAGTGAGTGCTTTATAGTGATGAATAAAGACATATTTATTCTTCTTCTTCCTAACATTTATCTCATTTAGGTAATGTCTGAGGCCAAGTGTAAGAATAAGGTTATGGGTGGAACTAATGAATATTGACTATTGATCTGTAAGATGTCACAAAATGGTGAAAAATGCCAATCACAATTTGAGCCTGAGGTGGCGTCTTCACTTACCTTTCATGGTCTCACAAACACTCCAAAAACCTCCAAAACCCACCTCAAAACCCTAAGATATTCAGTTCACAATGGTATAAAACTCATAGGCAGGAAATCTTTACATTAATTATTGAATTATTGAATTATTTATTCACTTTTGGTCAATCTAATTTATCATTAGACTAAGTATTTTAAATACTGGATACTTTATTTCTGTGTCTATGTTTTGTGTTATGTATTTTTTCACTATATTTAAAACAAAACAAATACTATGTACCTAGTTTGTAAGGTGTTGTGTTTTGTGCCTCTTTACCTTCAGCATACAATGGACTTTGGGGATTGTGCATTGGGAATAATGTTAAAATCCCAAACTCGTTGGAAGTCTCTGCAGTATGTACACACACACAACACATCATACATCAAAATGATCAGAAATATGAGGCAATTTTGTTTTTGAGCCAAAAAACTGTGAGGCATCATGTGCATAATCAGAAGCACAATGCTGAAGGATATTTTAAACAGCATTTCAGTTAAATAGCAGACTTTCTGATTAATGGATTAAACTATACACTGCCCTCTGAATTGGGGCTTTGATTGCCGGCTGGATTTGATGACTACAAAAGAGAATATATTTTAACCTCTATGTGCCCTGCTCTCTGTCTGTGAGCCTTTATTGCTACAGTACCTGCCAAGGGCTTTCCAATGAAAGGTGCAATTTCTGCCTTTGCAGTCACTTAAGAATACTTTACATGGGTTTAATGAATAATCAAGGAAAGCAAAGTGCTCCTTGGAGCCACCTCACACATTTAAAATTCAACATTATTCTGTATGTATAATGAAAGTTGTATGAGGGTCCGATGGTATCACTGGCCACACCATCATTTGTCTGCTTTCATGTGTGACAAACCTAAATTTAGATATATGTACTTTTCCACACAGTATGACTTCTGTGTCTTTGTCATCGCACTGGAGCATGCTAGAGATGAATGGTTCTATTTCAGACAGTGTTGTGTGTAGGATCTGTGTATAGGTTGAGTCATCACAGCTGAGTGTGGACAGGCTGATGGAACATTCGCTCAGACATGCGTGCTAATCTAAATGTCGCATAAGGTGGTTTTTAAATAAAATCAGGGCTGCTGTTATTTTATTTGGAGGACTTGATGAATTTAAGTGTGGATTGTCATGTTAATTCCCTGTAGATTTACAGTGTGTCATCAATATAAACTGCTAGCAGAGCACTGATACTGTTACATTAGCTTCTGTAGGTAATGGAAGGCAGCTGAGTGTCAAAGGAGCTATTTGGACATTTTTCTATTGCTACATAGCCAACGTTGGCATTAACAGCTGTTAAGAAGAAACGTTGTGAGTTGATCATCAGAAAGTTAATTCCTTCACTTGCCAAGAGCTGTCTCCAGTGGTGGAAAGCAGTGCAAATTTTAACTTTTGTTTTGCTTCTATTTCTATCACTTCTTGAAGACATGAATTTCCCCCAGGGGATAAATAAAGTACCTACCTACCTACCTACCTGTCTATCTATCTATCTTTTTTTCTTTTTTTTCTACTGAAGTTAGCATGCTAACCAGCTATCCCTGGCCCAGTCTTGTCACTTTGTGATAGTGAGAAACTGGTCCAGCCCTCTCAGAAGTAGTGCTATTATGTATTGTAAACACAATGGCTGATGGCTTAATGGCTGAAGCTCTTAGCAAGAGTGGTCTGTAAACTGCTGTTAACGCTATCGTTTGCTTTGTAGCAATAGCAAAACTTTCAAATGGCTCCTTTTTTAAAGTTTTCTCAGTGCTCAGTATTACCAAATAACCCAGTCATTGTTTATTAGTCAATTTAAAATGTTAAAAAGGACAAAAACTGTGTATTACTGTGTTAGAGACCAAATGTATTATGTGTTTCAGAAACAGGACATTCACTAAAACCTTTATTTCTCAGCCTCCAAAGCAGTTATAAACATGCAATAAAAACCACACCAGGTTCTTTGGATGTGTTGTTGTGAGAGTGACGAATGCTCATGTTCAAGTACTATGATTGCAAAGAGAAAAAAGTACAGCAAAAGCAAGAAATTTCTTTATTGATCAAAAGTTGAACCTTGTCAGAGGTAAAAGGTAAAAGGGATAAATTGCGTGGAGGAGGTAGGAAGACGAGCGATGAGCTGGAGCTAAAATTGACAGAAGACGTACGACGGTTGCCCAGAAAGACGGCAGGCACTTCACAGAGACTGTGATTGCAAATTTGGTCACATTTATTACACGGATGATTGAGAAAACGTTACAAGATACGAATCTCATAGCTATGGTTGAAACTGCTGTGTGGATTGATATGGTTGGCCCAACTACAGTGGATACTGAAAACTACAGGCTGTGAGAAGAGTCACTTGTGAAAACGGACGGGACAAAACTGAAGCCTTATCTGGTGTTCAAAGGGGGTATCCGGGAACTCAAACAATGCAAAACATCTGTGGAGTGGTGGTAGCCCCCTACAAAAATGGCCGGATGAATGAGGATCTGAATCGCTGCCACAAAAGCGGAGCTCAAGTGGGGCTACAACATAACCATGGCTGTCATACCAGGAGGTTGGACACAACACATCCAGGCTCGTGACATCGTATGGCATCAGCCATTCAAAGCCAGTCTGCAGGAATCCTATGACAACTGGATGGCAGGGGATGTGGACACGGAATACACCGCTGGAGGGAACATGAGAGCCCCAGCTCTTGTGTGTGTGTGTGTGTGTGTGTGTGTGTGTGTGTAAAATAATTTTCGCAATACTGGTATTGTCCTTCAAGCTATGTGGTTTGACAGTGGCAGCTGATGGCAAGATGGGGAGAGCTGGCTGAAGTTGGAGAGGGGGAGGAGGAGGAGAATGATGATGAAGAGGAACATGATGAGGAGGGAAAGTTAAACAACGAACTGGTCGTTGAGGATGATGATGATGAGGAAGATGGTGGTGAAGAGTAAGAGGAAGACTCTTGGCCTTTGTCATTCATCTTACAGTATTCCGGTAGTCATCATTCATTTTCATTTGTTTTACATTGATGTGTTTCAGCCAGGATTTGGCTTATTGTTCAGCCTTTGGCCTACAGTGTTACCATATTATAATAACTGCCTCGCCTACAAATAGCCTTTGTGTTCTTTTATGCAGTTTATTAGACAAAATATGGTATATAAGGCATTCAGCCATTTATTGCTGTTAAGATGGGTTTTCTTCTGGGTGCTCCGGTTTCCTCCCACAATCCAAAGACATGCAGGTTAGGTTAATTGCTGACTCTAAATTGCCTGTAGGTGTGAATGTAGCGTGAATGGTTGTTAGTATGTCAGCCCTGTGGACTGGCGACTCGCCCAGTGTCAGCTGGGATTGGTTCCAGCCCCTTTGCGACCCCTGAAGGATAAGCCGTATAGCTAATGAATGAATGAATGAATAAAAAAAAGGCATAAATCCCAATAATTTAAGAGACAATGTGGTGTACATAATTTTTTTATATGCAGGACTGATTTGTCTAAATGGTTTTCACACTCAAAATGCAAATAAAGGTTGAAATAACTTGGGTAACCTTTGGCTTTCATCCTTTCTAAGGGAGGCTTACGGTATTTTGATATGGGTCTCTCTCTCTCTCTCTCTCTCTCTCTGTCTCCATGAGGTTGGCCTACATGCATTGTCTCTTGGAGCTAGATCAAATTAATGATTTGTAATTGATATGTTTTTCAATAGTCTGGTCATTTTTAAAGAAGTAGCTTAATATTCATAATGGATTAAATGGTTGATTTGATAGTATTCTATCTATTCTTTGCTGAGCAACAGTGTTGTGTGGAAGGGATTAAAGGCCTGTCCCAAACAAGGACCGGTTCAGTTCAGTGATATATGAAAATAGTTTGATCCTCCAGCCAGAAGATTCACTGGAGAAAAATGGCAGAATATTTCCTTGTGCAAACACATTTTGCAACAGATTAGTTGATTGAAAGTCTTTAGTGCCTGCTGGTCCTGATGGGCAGCTCTCAGAACACAAGATTCACCTTTAATATACTGCCTGCAGTCAGCAGCAGCTTCTCTTTGTGGTTGTAACACTGAAAGAAAGTTTTAAAACGGGGTCACTGTTGTTTTTGAAGAACCAGGCAAGGGAAAATAGTCTCCTCCTGGGAGCAGTTTTATGTTCGGTAACGTGTTATAATTACAGCATATTCGGTGTTTGCAGTGTGCTGCAGCTCCCAAACACAACCAGACAGTTAAACAAAGTATAGTAACAAATGTGCAAATGTCATGTAAGGATAAAGTTCATTAAGGCTACCTTTTGATTTCTCTGGAGTTCCTCACATGTTGAATAGGAGTATCAGTGATGCGGCGTGTGAACAGTGATGACGCACAACTATTCCTTAATTGTGAGCAAATTTACAAGTTAAAACTGAAATTAATCAGTCAATCGACATATTTTCAACAACAACTTTCTTTTATCCACAAAAATGAACATCTTTTGGACTGTTAGTTGGATAAAACAAACTATTTGAAACATAATTTCAGGCTCCCAGAATACTGGCTTCGCTTTTTTCACTGTTTTTTACATTTAGATTATTAAAAAAAAAAAACAAAAAAAAAAACATGCAGCCCTAATGTGAATAAATGACTTGTCTCAGTTATTTATCTGCTATTTATTCAAGTAGAGGACTCCTCCTTGATAGTTCTTTTATAAGCTTCAATGCAAAGCACATTTAGTTTAGCTGTAATGAAAAGTGCTGCTTAAATGAACTTGCCTTGACGTACAGTATATTCTAATATTTGACATTTCTCTTCACGCACAGATTTACTGTTAAAGCTTCTGGAGGTGTCTGCAGTTACAACAGTGGTACATGGTGTTGAATTGATGACGCACTTATCTTCACAAACACACCATTGTACTCTTAACATTCAAAGCAGGTCACTGAACCTCACTGAGGTGAGCTCAGTTTGATGTGTCATCGGTTTTCTAAAAACATTAATATGTTCATTTTTTTTCAACAATGTTATATGTTATGTTATAAAATACTTAAAAAAAACAAAAACATTATGCATACATACTTACAAATATCCAGTTTTGTAATAATATAAACATATACATGACATATACATAGATACATACATAAAATGATTAAAAATAAATACATTGAATTAACTTATTCGTAATTTATTTTAAAAAAAAAAGAAACACCAGAGGGGGTACATTACAATAGATGCATCAACAATGCCTAAATATTCAACACTTGCTCTACCTTCATCTACATCACTTGCTTTTATGACCTATTACAGATGCTATAATTATCTTTCCCCAGACTCATAAAAGGCACAAGTCTATAAATTATGAATATATGCTAAGGACAATAAACTTAAGTTCCACAGCCATTTCTATTCACAAAATCTCTTGCACTACCAGTCCAACATCTTCCCAAGATTCCCCAATTCTTGGACATTTTCATATACAATGGGAAATGTTCCTTTTGTCCTCCCTACACCTGCTACATAGATCTGAGATTCCTGGGATTAAATTGTTTTTCAGGTGTGATGTATACTCTCATTAACCTTTTGTATTGCATAAATGTTAAACTCGTGTTAGCAGTTTGAATTTTAACTTTATTGCATGTCTTGTTCCATCTTCCACGCAGTATTTCCTCTTGTAGATTGTCCTTCCCTTCTTTCAATTAATATTCAGAGGCTTCTAGTGATCATTTTTATGTTGTTTCACCCTTGTTCGTCTTTGTCACAATCTGCATCTTTTTTTTTTTTTTTAGTTGTATGCCAAGTTTTCTTTTTTGATCAAATCATTTAATCATTTATCACTTATTTGTTTGGTTGCAATTGCACCGTTTTAAAGTTGCCACACAAAGTATTTGATGATAAAGGCAGTGTTTTCTGCTTTTTCGGGTCTTATATGTATTGCTAAATCCAGATGCCCTTCATTTTAAATCTTATACAGGTTCATGAAAGGAACAAACAACAAAGGGACCTGTTTGATTTCCAATCTTGTTAGTCAGGAAAAAAAATGTTTTATCTATCAAACAGTTTTTATTCCAGGGTGACCACTTTAATATCTGAAAGAACAGACAATCAACTATTTTCTCCAGCCCCAAATCTTGTGTTTGGAGCACAGGGAGAGAAATTTTGTTTTGGCAGTACAACAGATCCATACTGTATGATTTTCTTCAATCAGGGAACAGCACAAAGCTTACCCCTGGTGGGTAAGCACAAAGCCTTCAGCTCCTGTTTCTAAGCCAAGTGTATTTGCTCCCTGTGCTGAGTTTTTCCCCTCATTCAACCCACTCCCACCAGTATCTAGTGTTCACTGCTGATGCATTTCATTACATTTAGGATATAGGCTTCAGTTGCTTTTTTAGTTTCCCAGCCAGCATGCCGCTTCATTTTCCCCTCATTGCTGACCCAGAGGTTGCTTGGTCAGAAGTCATTGGACAGTAAAATCCAGTCCATTCAAAAGCGGGGCTAAAGATTAGGGAAATTCCATTAGCATATGGTTAGGGGTGACTGCATTTCAGTCCTGTTTGAACTTCAAATGTCATCTCACTACCAATTACAATCTAAATTGCAATTTACCTCAGTTAATTACCTTAATTAATATTCAATGGAACACCAAAAAGACTCCTACTTGATTTGTTCCAGTTTTAATTTAACATATCACGCCTCATAATCTGGCCATATGCAATATGGGTCTCCTTCACTGGTCTCTTCCACTTGAACCACCTTCACATTTACATATTCTAGACTTTCACAGCAGGACAAAACACTAAACAATGATTTTATACATGTAGTTTGGTCACACAAGTGACTCATCATGATAATAAGAGCAAACATAGACAAAAGGAAGCTTTGTACTCATAAATCATAAGATAATATAAATTTTATAATCCAGTATATCATAGTACATAATGCCATAATGGATTTTAGTACTAACCCGTCTGAATCTGTTAATTTTGGGGTTAGCAAAGCTCTCTTGGCAGATTTTGACAGGGATTTAAAGTTGAAAGAAAAGCTGAATAAAGGTAGCCGAGAAAAACAAAGACATACACAAAGAATATGGGGAACGATATACTGTTGAACAATATGCTGGTGCCTGTAAAATAGATGCTGCCAGAGCAGTTGAAGGTTTGGGGCAGTGTTTTCATAGGTGATACCAGCAGGCAGTTGAAAGCTCTGGCACTGTCAGAACAGTTGTTCTCTCTGGAAATTAGTTCAAACGAGAAGAACTTCCATTTCATGCTCCCCGTTTGCTGCCTTTGTCAGCTCTCCAGACAGCAGTTCATTTTCTCCTTTCTCCAAGCCAACGCTCCTCTACCCGCTCAAAGAGTCGTGATTTCAGTCCAAAATGTTGCTGCATTATCGGTGGTACATGCAATTAAAATCTTTGCATTCATTTAAAACAGAGATTGTTAAACAAAAAATGCAATTAGACCAATACAATCTACTCCAGTTGATGGATGATACTATTCAAAGCACTATGTTACACCAGCCCAAGGCATAAGCAATGAAATAGGCTGAAACTGCCACAACCCCAATTCCTGTGGTAGCTGTCCTTAAATGTGGCATTTTTAGTAGAATGCCAAAATCCCAAAAAGACACACACAAAAAAAATCTTAATTTCTGGTATTTTCTTGGGGGATTTGGAACGAATATATTCTTGGATTATAACAAAAACAATTTAGAAGAGAGGCACAATATCAAGTACTTTTTAGTTGAATTTTAAATTAGGATTTTTGTTTGCTAGCATAGGTATGTTTTTCTGTCACTTAGGTGCTCGTAGTATGGTAACTAATTGAGCAAATAAAATTTCAAAATTGGGCGCCATAGTGGTTCAGTGGTCAGCGCTGCTGCTGTCGAACCTGTAGACCAGCTGGGGCTTTTCTGTGTGCATCTTACATGTTCTCCTAATGCGTGTGTGTGTGTGTGTGTGTGTGTGTGTGTGTGTGTGTGTGGGGGGGGTTTTCCAGGTGCTCCCGTTTCCGCCCACACGCATCAAAAGCATGCAGTTTAGGCTAGTTGGCAACTCTAAATTGCCCATAGGTGTGAATGAGAGCATGAATATTTATTTTTGTTTCTGGCCCAGTGATTGACTAGCCACCTGCTCAGGGTGTATCCCCTCCTGCGACCATCTGGATAAAGCGGGTATACTAATGGATGAATAGATAGAAATTCCAAATGTTTTGCATTGGATGTGTTCCTCCATGGAAGTGATTTTGGGGAACTGTTGAGGGTAGAATAACCAAATTGAGTTTAAAGTTGAGTTAATTGTTGCTTTGAAGGATTTTTTTTTTTGAAGGATTATATCAAACTCTCCTTAGCGTCCAAAAAATCTTTCAGGTCTAGTATCATTAGCTGTGTAGTGGGTGGACCAGTATAAAACAGCAACCCATCCTGTGGGCATGATATCTGCTGTTTTACTATGGTACACAATTACAGTTCCCTATTAACGCACATCATCTCTGAGTGGCTTTTGACTTCTTTAAAACCAGCGTTATTGATGAAATAAAAGATTTTTTTATTTTTTTTATTTCAAAGTCTTATTAAATGTCTACTGAGCTCAGTGTTTCTCTTGCTCCAGCCGGACTGTGGCTGGTTTAAAGCTTGACAAGTGAACTGGCCAGAAAGCAGTAGTATTTTTCTGCTACCATTTAATTGAACTGGAATGAGCTGTAAAGCAAGATTAACAAAAAGTGAATGTTTTGATAACTGTAAGTGCACTGAAGTTCAGTGATTGTGCTTTTATTGTGCCAATAAATCCTACTTTCAATTATCTGTTTTGTTTCATTTCAAGGCCATTTAATTACTGCCCCGACACAAAGTGTCCACTTAAAGTGGCAAGTAAAAGAAAACAATGTCACAATCCCAATCATCCCAAGTGGCACTCAGATTTTTAAAACATAAATTTAGAATGCCATTTTGTGAAACTGTTGTTCATTCAAGAACCTGATTCATTTTTTTCCTTTTATTTTGTTTTGTCGACCATTTTTTTATATTATATTATATTGTACAAACAAGTTGCGGCAGGCATGAAGCTAGATTGCAATGGAAATGTGACATAAAATTAATAAATGAAAACATTTGTTTATGTTGCATATCACGTTCAACTAATTGGCCACATCACAAAATAGGGAAATCTTACATGAAACAACACAATTCATTACACAGGTAATCCAACTGCTTAATACTTTCTTTCAATTTTAGTTGTCTCCCTTTAAAAGAAAACAGTAGGTCTAACCATAAAACACCAGGAATTTATGTCACAGCTGAATAAACTGAGTTTAGATTCCTGAGTGACTATCTGCTGTCTCCGCATCAGTAATGTACACTGATAATAGAATATGTACTGATAGTGAATTTTGGAGCCTAGAGCAAAACTATAAGCTTTTATCCAGTCCAGCAGAATTGACCCCAGATCTTGGACTGTGGAGGAGTAGCAGCACATTTCTTCTACTTTTCTGAGCTTGTGTTAGGAGGAAAATGAACCTAATACCTAAGATATGATGCATATGTACATTTACTAGCAAGTGGCAACATTTTCCAATTAATGAATTGTGCTCCTCTTACTTCAGCCCTTTACTTCTGAGTTGTTAAACTGGTAAACAGTCATATCACTCTTACCTCTTCATAAAATCAAGGTCATGGATTTGACATACCTTTCACTTAATGTACCTCATGCGTTGATGGTATGTTGTTGTACCGCTGTAGCCCAAAGGGCTCAGAGTATGTGCAGTCTCCATCTTTTTCTTGAAGTATTACAACAGTAAAGTCCCCTGCGGTCAAGCGCTGATAAAGTATCAAGCTGCAGAGTGACCTTAGACAAATCAAGAACTGAAGTGCAGGTGGGATGAGGTGACAGTACACGTGTTGTAAATCAGGAGGTTTACCGGTTGACAAGAATGCCATAAGCGGAGTGTTCCAGCACCATCGACAGATCCCAAGAGCAAACGCAGCAGTTTCTATACCGGAGTGCTGAGATGGCAGCTAAAAGTCAAGATGATCTCATATCAGATTCTTGCTTGTAGCTCCAAAAAGTAAAGCACCCTACTTTTGTCTGATATTTTATGAATGCAGGAAACAACACTCATGAGGTTTGACACCAAAAAAAAAAAAAAATGTTGTAGAAAGTAAAAATGTTCACTTCAGAGCTCACGCTGTGCCCCTTTTTCCCTTGTTTTGAACAAATATTTGACTTTTTTAACAATGACAAAAACAAGAAACATTTTGTTTGAATCATTATCCATTTTAACGAGTGTTTGTCAGTGGTTAAAGCAATGACGGGCTTAGTTTAACTAGCGAGTTAACAGGCAGGGTTGGAAAGCTGTTGAACTGAAGTGTCTTGACACATGTTATGGCTTTACTAAAAGACTGGTAGTCTTTTTCTGTAGAAATCACTATTACAGCTCAACTGCATATTAGCTTAACTGCTTTTTAAAATGGTATGTGCCCACCACACAGAATATAGACCTTTTTATATCATATTGAATACAAAAAACAAGACAGACTATTATGAAACATGTCTGGCGGCCTAAATAAGATTTATTTCCCCACCTTTATGTCAAATCAACAATTGTTGAAGTAGGAAAGGCCTTTTTGGTAAAAGTCTTACCTGAGAGCAAAAGTGGCTAATCCACTCAGAATTGAGTCTTTCTGTTCGCTCTGTTCACCACAGGTTCCGACACTGTGGCCTCCAGTTAAAAAAAAAAAAAGGTTCAATATCCTCTTATACTTCTCTTTTAATCATTTCAAAAATAATATCTCCTGACAGGCTGTGTGGAAAATCAATAACACAGACTTGGACTCTGATTCATTTTTGAGAAATTTTGTACAGCATTTTTTTTTTTTTTTTTTCAATTTTTGGGACTCTGGCTCAAATGCCAAGCTGTGGTGCTTTGCAGTATATAATCCATATGCAGTAGCTCGAGCATTAATTCGTCTTTATTCAGTATTGTTTTGTTCGATTGTTTTCATTTTATGGATGAGAATAAAAAGAAAGTACAAAAACCCCTTTGGGCTGTTCTGTCTTTGTTGGGTAAAAACTAAGCTAACTAACACTATCTAAACTAGCATTATCACTAAGCTTTATTCCTCCTCAGCACAAAGTAAGTGAGCAATTCTCCAGATTCTAGCCTTTTCTTGTCTGAAAATAACTGGTGTTGAGTAATCCGTCTGCGGCTGCCAATCACCTACGCACTCGCACTATTTGAACTGGGAATTTTCCCTTCTGAAATAACTAATAGCTTTATGTCTGTTTTTGCCCTGGGCTCACATGATATGGACATGAAGGTATAGAATTGTGTTCAAATACTGCAGTGGGCAGAAGCTGGAAGCAGAGTTGGAACGGCTGGCCAGTAGCCTTTCATCAAAAGGGTGATGATCAGTCTCAGGTATGCTGATTTAACCGTGTCACTGTGTCCAGTGTGTGATAGGGACAGGAGAGAGCTGTGATGGGAAATGTGACGATGGCATCCTTTGGCTCAGAAACTGCTGGTAAATGGCGGAAGTGACAGACGAGAGGGACACGCTCTAGCAGGCAAGACGAAATTGAATCCCGTCTCGCTTAATGCCTCTGAAATGATGCGTCTCTTGCTCTTGTGTGTGGACCTGTTTATTCTCCTCCCCCTGTCCGCTGTTCATTTATTACGTAGAGACATTAACATTCCTGGTTGTCAGGCAGACTACAGTCCAGGTAGCTGAGGGGCTGGAATTTTGGAGAAAAAATCTTTTTCAAACTTGATGTCAAGGCTCTCACAGTGCTGCAGTCTGTAACAAGCTGTCTGAAGTTGTGGTCCTTCACTCCTGGCTACAGACTGCATACCAATAAGGATAGGTGCTTATCCGATCAGTCACTTACATGCATGCTAATTATTGGGATCAATGTGGTGTCAGTGTTGTTCAATTTTGTGCTTTGTCGAGATAAAGTTCAATTCAAGTTCAGCCAACGTCTTTGTTTAGCAAAAAAAAAAAAACAGACAAAACAATGCAGAATACAAAAAGACAGCTTGAAGGTTAGCCCACACATTTATAACATAGAATGAAGAAATTTGATTGGTTCATGGATTCTAAACAACAAATAATGATTGGTCAAATGATTGACAAGAAATATGAACATATCTTGTGACTAATTATTGTGACACCATGTAAAGTGAGTCTGCTTTCCAACAGGTGGTTGGAGTTCTTGGCAAATTGAAAGCAATTCAGACGTTAGCCACGTTTTAAAGAGCGAAAATTATGGAATTATGATGCGTCTAGTTGGGGTGGATTTTGATGTTGGTGATGGTAGCTAAAGTTGTCTTGAGTTTTGTCTTAATGAAGGAGGGTCCCACAGTGTCAGACTTTTAAAACCCTTGCTATCGTGCAGTGTGACATCACTGCTACACAGGGTGTGGAATAAGCAGATTGTCACCACTAGATGGCACTGCATACTCTTTAAGTGCTGTGGAAGCATGAAGTATACATTTTTTTTGATATAACGAAATAGCACTATTCCTCCTCGGTGTGATGTCATAAGTGGAAAATTTGAATTAAGCAGTAGGGCCATCGGTACTGGCAGCAGATGACATCAGTTACAGTATTTGGATAATGCTACAAACCTGCTTGTCCACCAAAGCTTAGTGTCTAACCCTGGTAAAACTGTTTAACCTTTAGTAAAAGTACCTGCTCAATAATCAATTTAATCATTATAATATTATACAGAAGGTATTCTTAATGAGATAGGTTGTACTTTTCAAAATAATATCCCTTTTAGTTCAACTTACAGGCTTCATGACTCTTAGTAATGTAAAACTAAGGAGTAGTTGACAAAATGATGGTGAATACAGGGTGTAGACACATTGAAAGCATCTTGTTGAATAATGTGATGCCATACACGTATACAAACTTCACAAAAGTATTCTTTAGGGCTCTTGAACAGCAGGTGTTGTTTTTATTATGTTTTCCTCCTGTATATTTTTTCATACAAAATTACTTTATGCTTAGATATGTGTAGCAGTGTAACAGTGTATTTATAGAAGCATAATATTTATAACAGTGTAAGAAGCAAATTGTTATTTTTCTCTAGTTTCCTCTGACTTTGATCAGTAACTGGTTCTGCCCTGCTACGCATCTGATGATATGAAGAAAGATGGATCTCTATTGGAAATGACTGTCTGTGGACCGTTGTTTCATGAAAATCTTATCAACACAATGCAGATGTCACCCTTCTTCCAAATAACCTGCCATCTCCTGAGAAACAAACAACGTAAACATGGGTTTTTAACTGACACAATCCCCATTGAAAAGACTCGGCTCCAACTCGTGTGACTAAAATCTTATTGCCATGCAGCGAGGGCGCTGATCTGTTCCAGTCACAGAGATGATTGAGGAATCATTGTCCACCTGAGTATTCAGACTTGGACTTGATGCTGTCACTCACTGCCTGTCGCTGTCAATTACACGTGGGTGTCTAGAAGTGTGAAAATTCAAATGTCCCATGTGGCGCTGGGCTGCCTCTGCGCGTCCTTGCTTCAAAGTCAAGCAAGTAGTTGTCCTCTGATGAGACGGACGATAACTACACACTCATACCTTCAGCTGTAGGAAAACATAGGGACTCTGTACTCTGGACACATACACAGATAAACAGATTTTAATCAAGCCATAGGGGCCCGTCAAGTGACTTGAGTGATTTTTATGAACTGTACAGTGACATCTCACATTAGTAACGTTTAGTCATTTATCTTTGTTACACCTGCTGTTTCTACCAGGCAGTGAAGTGGAGAGAATGAGTAAAGGGAAGCAATACTATTTCATCTCAACATAATTTTAGATGATCATTCTCAGCACACAAACACACACACATGTACACACAGTATGTATATTTTTCAGCGAATTAGATATTTTCATTTTGTGGTGTTTTTTTTGTTTTTTTTTTTTCTGTTTTGGATTAACAGCACTGAGAGGGATTTCAGTCTCTATTCTTCTCTGTAGATTCAATGAATCCAGCTCCGCTGGTCTTCAGAGATATTGTGTAGGAGCTCTGAGGAAACGAGGCACACCCACAGGGCCCACATTACTATTAAAGACGGTGTTAGAAAGAGGGACTGTTTTTATGTTTGTTTCTCCCAGGGCTAACAGCATCTTCCAGCAGAACTACACAGGTCAGCAGGGGCTAAAGCCAGCTTTGCATTGAGAAAAGCACCTCAGGGAAGATAGGAAGCCGGGATATGTTGACACACAATTCAGTTCTCAAATGGAAGCATTCCATGTGGTGAATACAGAAATGCCAACACAGCAGACAATAGGGGCTGCTGCTCTTTTGCTATTCATGCACATATCGCACGCCATTATACACAAAGACGGATGACGAGTGTTACAAAATCTATCCTGAGTAGGAAGCCTGTCAGAGACATATTTAATTGATTTGCAAGCTCAGGACAGTAAAGTGTAAGCGGTGAAGATCTCACAACACATGCTGTCCGGTTTCAGCAGGAAAGTGGCTCACTTGTTTCTGGAGAATTCGGAGTGTTAAATAAATGATAGCAATTAGCGAAAAGGCTTTAAAAAACAGATGTTTCCCTTTTTAAGCAAGGTTTTATCCCTGCGGTTGTCGCATTAAACATAACAGGAGGCCATGGTTGCATTAAGTCGTTTAAATGCAAAATTTGTGACTGCATTCACCAGATATGTGCACATGTAACAACTTAATGTGCGCTCTGTGTGTCATTCTTCCTCTGTGGATATTTAAAGACACCCATTTCAACTAATTTTAAGTCATTGTATAAATGCTAATATAAAACCTTTATGTAAGGCAACATAAGATGACAGGTGAGTGTGGAGCATGAGCAAAATTTATATACATGTTGTATATACACAATTGTATAAATTAACTACATGTTAATTGAAAAACTGTTAATAGATAAACTAACACACAGGAATGTTTTTTTGTGTTTTTTTAAGGCAAATTCAGTTAAGTAAATATCTGACAAATCAAAGTAGTTCATTACTGCTATTGAGCAATCCTGTTAATTTATTTACAGCATTGCATTTGTCAATAGTTATCGACAAGCTTCATCAAACTATCGTCTGGCAGTATATAGCACCATAATACCTGCAGCTGTAAACACAGGTAACTGCATTGTAACTGAGTGGGAAAAATGAATTTCCCACTTTTAATTAAATTAGCTCTTTTCACAGTAAGAGGAAAAAATGTATGACATACTGATATAATTGGAACACATTCTGTTATCAGTATGATTTCTATAGATTTTGCTGCACAAGCAGAATACATCTTATGAAGTTTTTATTGTGAGTTAACACCACAGTTTAGAATTTGCTCTCGTTGAATCGGGGCACCAGTCCTCTGGGAGGACAACAATGAATTACTTAATTGATTAATGATATCAATCTCATATCAGAAGCCATGACTTCTCGATTCAATGGATCTCCAGTCTCTACGTCTAAAGAATACAACAGGACAAAAACTGGGTGTAAATAAAGGAGTTTATTTAACTAAACTACTATCTACAGAATGAACAGAAGGTGTAATAATCATAAAGATGAAAATAATAAGAAAATGAGCAGTGTGATGAGTTGGCAATGGTGGGAGAGAATATGTTATGGTTATATATTATGGCTATACAGCTAATGACGCTACATCTACGAATTAGGTTTGATGATTAAATATTGCTATATTTCGACATCAACCCAGTCATGAGCAGAGTGTTAAGACCGGCCTACTGTGAGTTGCGCTGTAGTTGAGGACCCTTGGCTGAAACCCAGGTGGCTGTGGTTGCCTTGGTAACCCTGGAGACCTGGGATCTAGGTGGATTCTCTTGGAGGCTGTGTTCCGGCGTTGACCAGATGACTCTAAACTGTCAAAAATCTTCAAAAAGGAAACCATGATGATAATTAAAAAGTTACAAAAATTACTCTGAGGCACTTCGGTTGTTTTGGTTCAGTTGGTTTATAACATTAAAAGACTGGTGTGTAGTGAAAAAGAATGTTACTTGGAGCATATGGCAAAGAAAGAATAAAGGACGCGGACAAAAGGATGAAGTGCAAAATGGCTAAGAGCAAAGAGTTTAGAGCTCCAGAGCTAACAGAGCTATTGAGCAATGTGTGAATGGATCATGACTGTTTTATCCCCTGGGGGCTGGCACATGTTTCAGGGGCGTCATCCGTCTTCTGTGTTTCAACTTGGAGAAGAGCGTAATTTTTCGTGGAACTTTTGAATAGTTTAATTCTAGAGTTTACCTATAAACTCTTCCACCATGACCATAAAACATTGACTGTGAAAACAATGATGACAGACAGGAATAATACAAGCGTGGATTTCATATTAGATCCTTCAAACATGTGGTTAACTGATCAAACAACAATATAAAAATTTACTAAAGCTAATACCGGCAGTATAAATGTGGATTACACAGCAGTTCTTTGACTGTAATAATAGTTAGTTATAGAACAGCTAGATATTTAATTTTACATTCTTCCTTAGATCGGTGTCTGTGAACAGAGTTCTGCTGGTCACTACCCAGGATTGGAATTTGGGTTGTAGTTTATAACTCTTATCTATAGAGGGGCAGAGGAAGGGAGGTAGGTGTGTGTGTGTGTGTTCATGCATGGCACAGAGAGGCCAGGATTCACACCTTAGTCATAATCAGTCCTTTTGTTGTTACTGGTCCTATATAAGAAACAATCAAATATCATTAGACAGAGTCTTATTGTTACAAACTGGAGATTTTGCCTATATTCTCCAGTTGCCTGGTGTCCATTGGTTGATCCTCTGGAACTGACTCTTTTACCCTTGGACTGGTTGTGTATCCCCTCTGACATGCTTAAAGCATGGTCCCTTTGTGAGAGAAGGCTCCTTTGTCTCTGTTTCCTATCAATTTGATAGTTTGATGATGGGAAGAGAAACAAAGTGTCAATTGTGGGTCCGTAACTCTGCATGTCCTTATAATGAACTTCTTTAAAGGCTTGTGACTGATCCCAGGCCAGGTATGTCTGCTACATGAGGTTTGAGTCTGGAAACAAATGCATAAGGAATTGTTGCATGATCCTGTCAGATGCATATTTGACAAATCAACTACAATCCAATACTTCATGTTTATGGAGGCTTGTAATTAATATTTGGTGATATGGATTAAATCTTCTATTATGGCGATACATGGCATTTTCTGTGTCTATGTAATTTTCTATTGTGATATTGTTATTTATTATGATATAGCATTTTTTTCTGGAGGTTCAGTTGAGACACTTTTTTAGTAGAAAATGACAAACTAAGGGGCTGGATAACACTGAAGTAACAATGCTGTTTATACTTTACTATAAATTATTTTACTATAAATGCATAAACTGTAAATTAGCTTCATTGCTCACAGTATATTATAGCCACAGAAAAAAAAAGGTATAGACACCTGTAAAATTAAGATAGCGAAATCTCTGACGGTTGGCAAATTGTGCAGCCTTTCTAAATCAAAAATCCAAAATATTAAATAGCCGTAATTTTGTTTCCTCAGCTCAGACCTGCATTTTTTTTTTTTTTTTGTAGTTTGGGAGAAATTGGACAGACTTTGCAGAATAACTACCATGTTTTTCCAGCTTGAGAGAACCAGTGAGATGATTGCCCAGTCCGGTATAAGAGGTGTCCAAGTTGATGCCTCAGTGAAGCGTAAAAAATGTTTTGCAAGCAAATTCACTCTGAATTCACGCCCTGCCACACCACAGTCAACAGAGCAAACAGCCAGGAGCCAGGCTTCATTTGATCCCCAGTAATTGTAAACAATGATCAGACAAAACAGTGACACATTTTTTACAAGATACATTAAAGCTCTAAGTACATTTTCCCAGCTGGATTTCCAGCGTGTGAACCGTAAACCTGAGCAGGGAGGCTTGAGATGTGGTTTACATCATCATCGATTAGCTGTTAGAGATCTTCCGGTGGGACGGCTGGAGGAGGGAGGAGTGACAGTATTGTCACTGCGTACATCACAGTCTTGGAGGACTATCACTGCTCTCCAGACTGATACTGATAGCATCTGTGTTCGTCTCTGGCCTACCGCAGATGCTGACCTTCTATCAGATCCCCAGCCTAATCATGCAGTCCTTCTGCCTTCAGCCCTCCAGCTCTGGATCCCATGAGGGCACTTCCACCGTGTTGAAATGAAAACAGTTTAAAGCACTTTCCATTTGCCACTCTACAGGGAGGAGGTGATTTGTCCTTGGGGAGGTCCGCTCAGTATAATGGTCAATATTATCTGCAGTGTATGCTGCAGCCAGTCAGTCTTTGTATTCTTCAAAATAATCATACCATATGGAGCTGAATCTACGCAACCTTCACTGAAATGTTGTATTTTCTTTTCATCCCCAGTCGCCAAATCATAAAGGCAAAACAAAACTGAGATTTCAAAGTGTCCAGTGCCATTCATGTGACTGTTTTAGTATCCCAGTGAAGGCATATCATTCTCACTCTTGAGCATACCCAGAGTCCATTGTGTAACAAAAGCCTGGAGCGGTGAGTGGGATGTGTCCCCATGGCTCCGGCTCTATTCTTAAACATTGTTGATTTTTTGGACTTGTATTGTCAGATAGTAAGTAAACTCATTTTTTTGAAGCATGGGCCAGTTTTTATCCATAAAGGAAAGGTCTTTGGCCCCTGTTACTATAGCAGCAGAGCCTGACTGAATCTGCAGTCTCTCTCCATCTGTCTCTTTCATTCTTTACAGCCATTGTATCAGCGGCAATAGTATTGATATTAGTAGCAGTGTTTAAATTTTCTGAGAAAAGAAAATGCTATAAAGGTTCAGAAACCAGTAACTCAGTGCTCTTTTACTTGGACTTGATATACACTGTATTTATTGCAGCTAATTGATGTGATTCAGCTCATTAGTGGCTAATGGACAACTTCTTAAAAATCATTCATGCCTTTAATTCTTTAGAATTAGTGAAACTCTTTCGGGGTGCAAGCAAGCATTGCTTGAGCATAAATGTTCACTCAAGGTTAAAAAAGGTAGAAGAGTTAGAAAACTCGAACTAAGAAAACTCCATCTCCTCAGAAAGATGATGAAATGTGGTTGAAATGTCTGGAATAAGACAGTAAGTGGACCTTAAGTATACATTGTACACTTTTGTACACTATCATGTTTCATACTTTAAAGGAGCAAAGTTTTTCTATTGCTACATAGCCAGTGTTAGCCTTAACAGCTGTTTACCTACCAGTCTTGGGTGAGAGATTCAGCCATCATTGTGTTTACAAGACAAGAGGTTATAATACGTAGCACTACTTTTTCAAGCCACACTGGACACTACAGTGAGTATCAGAAAGTTAGGAGGCGGTCTGACTGGGCTGGGGCTAGCTGGTTAGCATGCTAACTTCGACACAAAACAAGTAAAGGTAAGTAAACAGCTATTAATGCTAGCGTTGGCTATGTAGCAATAGCCAAAACGTACAAATAGCTCCTTTTAATATTTTGGTTTGTTTTTGTTATGTTAACAAATAGGAAAATACTCTTACAATATGAAGAGCTTAGACTATGTTCAGACCAAAAGCTCAGCTGGAGATAAGAAGCAAAAGCATTTGAAACTTTTCAGATCTCATTTAAACCACAGGTGGTGAAATGTAATTCAGATAGCATCTTTCAAAGTGCAACCCTGTCTGACCACTAATGACTCACTGAAACACAGAGGAGAGCCAGGAAGAGAGCAGATGTCTTTGGTAAATGAAGAGTGTTTCACCTCCCCTCACTGCACTCCAACTAGAAACGACCATCACAAAAGCAGCATTAGCAGCGGTGAAGCTCTAATCTTACCTTCCTATTGCAGCATGCAGTTGTTGGTCAGAAGAGGCGCCCTTCGTTCAGCAAACACACTCTTGCATCATTGATGTCAATCAATGTTGCAATGACAGCAAATCATTAAACTGTCCAATCCTGTCGTGTTGCTCGTAAATTACAGCGGTGAGAATCAACCTCGAAGTTCAGAAAAGAATTGGGGGGGGGGGGGGACAACTTTTGATTTGGCTGTCTGAGCCTAGTGACAACTGCAGCTGCATTTCTTCTAATGGTTATGAGATGCTGACTCCGAGAAAACTGTATTGACGTCAGATGAAAAATTCTCTATCTCCTCTCCAGAAATTCAAAGTTAATATATTTTTTCACAGTGAGATAGAGGCTCAGTTGCTTTTTCCTCTAATGTTCTATTTGGTGGCAATATTTGAGAAGAATTTTTCCATTAGGGATATAATGAGCCTCAAAAACAAATGTAATTTGTGTTTGCATGATTGATAGGTGTCGCAGGGTATCACAGTCAACTTTAACCAGACTCCTCCTCCTTTGACCAACTCGGGCAGGGGCTGGAGTTGTAATTTTATATTGTGGTATCAATAGTACAATGATATGCTATATTTTCTGTGTTCATGGGTATGGTGTGGAGAGGCACGGGAGGCAGAGCAGTTGTCTAGTAATCAATGGTTCCCAATTATATGACTCAGCCAATGAGTGTGTCGAAGTGCCTTTTGTACTCCTAACTGCTCCTGGTGCTGCGCTGTCAGTGTGTTAATGTGTATGAATGGGTGAATGACCCATACATTGGAAAGCGCTGTAAGAGAAGCGCTATATAAAATGCTGTCCAGACCAAAATGTGTATCAAGGAACATGAATACCTGACATGAAGGTTTTCCCAACAATGCCATGAAACAGCCCTGCTTGATGGTTTCCAACCTTTCTCACAATGACCTATAACAACCAGAAATATTTGAGGGCAACCAAGCTATAAATCCTATGGCAAAACTACTAGTGTTAGACAAACTTATGTTTTCTGATTTATTTATTAGGGCTGCAACAAATTAATATTTCCTTATTGATAAGTTTCCCCATTGTTCTTGAGTAACCAGATATAATTTCGTCTATAAAGTGACAGAATATAATGTAAATGTCCTTCAAATATCGGTTTATGTAACCGGTCTGTAATCCAAGGATATTTAGTTTACAAAGCCAGAAACAGAGACTGGTTGACATTTTTGATTGGAAATTGACAATAAAATGATATGAGTGATATTCAATTGTCAAAAAAGGCCATGAATAATTTTCTGTTCATCTCCAAGTCAGCTAATCAACAAACCGTCTCAGCAGGAGACTGTATATATTATCATATCATCTAACCCTGGAACAAATGGTTCTAATGTTTTCTCTCTGGCTCTCAGAAATGCCAAGACAGCAGCGAACACTAAACCCAAATCCAGGATTCCAAATCCCTCCAGAAACCTGTTGGTGCTGTCACAGATGCCATGTCCATGTCTAGACAGTCTGTGGTCTGAGAACAGTGTTAGCTACTTGGTTATGTATGGAAGTCACCAACAGCAATATTTATAACTCAGCTGCCTGATTATAGCTGGATGTCAGTCAACGAGCTGGAGAGCACAAATGATAAATTATCAGTTTTGTTAACTGCTCATTCAAAATCGCACAATTTGCATTAATGCTCCATCCCCACTTGGAAGTAGATCCTGTTGTTTGCTTCTCTTTTGATTCATGTTTGACATGAGAAAAGAGGAACAGTTGCAGCATTTGAACAAAGTGCAACAGACATTTTAATTATGACAACAATGAACCACGTGCAGAGGAGCACACATTACCAAAGCACTTCCACTGGACTGTCGAAGTGTGTTTTCACACAAAAGCCGTGCGTGATGTGCAGCAGAGAGGAAAAAAAAAAGCATTGAAGTTCAAAGGCAGTATTTCAATGAGCTTGGACAGCACCTGTACAAAAGGGCTGTTCAGCTTAGGTGGTAGCTTTCTACAGCAGGAATTGAAATGGTTGTCAAAACAAAGTTTCCCTGAAGCTGCTTGCTTGGGTGGGAGGGGGCTGGAGGGGGGACACAAAGAGAAAAAAACATAGGTAGTGACACACACACACACACACACACACACACACACACATACACACACATACATATACATTTTGACAGACAACTGCACGATTACACACCTGATTTAATGCAGTGATGTTCCTCCACAAATTGGCTTTTCATGGCAAAACTTAAGTATAGCACTGACCTATACGGTCCCCACCAAATTATTATGAACACTCTGCTGTGACACCTGCTTAATATAATTCACCTTTCCACTATGTCTCAAAGGCTAAATCGTGACCTTGGGGAATAAAAACAAAAAAAAAGAACTCTAAAATGTATCATTTAAGAGCTTCCTTTTAGAAGGCAATTTCCTTAACCCTGGTGGCACAAAAGTTCAGAGTATAGATATGTCTCAAACAGCCAAGCCCACAGGCACTGTTTAAATTTATATCCACTGCACAAAATACCTGGATTTCTTTTAAAATCCTGGGACTCCAAAAATCAGATATCCAATCACCATAGGAGGCAACAGTGGGGAGAAACCTGTAGTGCACACAGCAGCACATGCAGAGACAGTGGAGACAAACAAGTAAGGGACTGATGAGAATCAGGAAAAATAAGTTATAAAAGGGCTCTTGATACTAGGGGTGTCGAGTTGTCAGATGAGCTTTTAAAACTCTGTGAATTTGTAATTGAACAGGTAAAAGTGTTTGTGCAGATTGTGAAGATCATATTGCGGACTATGAACTGTGATTTGGCTCAAAGCTGAGTCCAACACATGCCAACTACAGCAAAGATAATGGAGTATGCTTTTATCATGTCCGTGACCACCATGTCCACTTCCAGGGAGGGGGCGTGTGCTTTTATGTTAACTCATGTTGGTATAATCTATTTGCAGCCCTCGCATTCAACTTTTATGTATTTCACTGCGCCCGTTCTCCTTGCCACAAGAAATTCATTGTTTATGAGAGTGGTTTATATTCTTCATAGAGCAAGTATGTTAGATGCAACATCCACCATCATTAAACATGGGCACCGTTTGCATAGCATTTCCTCTGATACCCAGCATTTTACACTCTGTGGTTTAAACACCTGTAGCTGGAGTACGGGACTTTTACATATAAAAAAAACATCAGTTACATTCAAGCACTTGCCAAACAAATTCACACAATGCTGATTATGCCTGTCAGTGCCAGGTAAATCTGTCCGTATTCCACAGTACACTTGAGTTTTAAATCTGGTGTCTGTAGCGACCTTCCCGCGCTGCGCACCAGTTGTGATATGTTTTATATCAACTGGCAAGTTTGCCAGAGCTGAAGATAAGAGCAACCTATGGTGGAAAAACCAAGGAAGCGTCCAAGAAAAGTATCTGATGCTCCAGATAATAAAGAAACTCAGCATTCAGTGTAAGGATTACAGTTTGAAAAAGAAAGTGATTGACGGCAAGGACAGATTTCTACTGGTGTGGCTTTTCTTCAATGGAGAGCACTGAAAGTAAAGAAAGGACTGAGGGCAGACACAGATGTCACCTTGCTGCTCTTGGCATTTGCAAAATATTTGGAATAGGCCACACAACTATTACATTTACTCCACCTAAATAAAGGATTATTGTCTTGAAACTGTGGAACTTTCTTTGTGTAATTACTCTAATTGTCAAAAGTGGGAGACAAAAGTTCTGCACATACTGCACATTTAAAAAGCCCATTGGTCATAACGACCGGTGTGTCAGCTGTCCAGCGAGATATAGTAAAGTGTTGGATTTGTGCTATGGCACAATAAAGACAGCCTATAAATCTTATGTAATGGTGCCACTAGGCTTTTCTGACTACAACTGCATCATGGTAGCCCCAGTCTATCAACAGAAAGGTTGATCTGTGGTCTGTGTGGACAGGTTATTTTTATCAGTGAACTGAATGGCTGTTTTCTCGGTACCAACTGGGATGTTTTTAAGATTCTTGACTGACTCAGATGAACTGGCTTTCACTGTATTGGGTTATATTACTTTCTGTGAGCAAATGATAATTCCCAGGAAGACATCTACATTGTATCCAAATAATACGCCCTGGTTTAGTAATTCCTCCAGGAATATTCTCAATCAGAATAAGATAGATTTCCACTAGAGTGACATTCATCAAGAAAGCGATGCTCAAAAGTTGGTGAAAAAGGAAATAAAACCGGCCAAACTCAACTGAAGTCAAATCAAATGTATTCAAATCGCAGACAGCAGAAGAAGATGAGAGTGATAAAATTCAAGGTAGAGCATGAATTTAAGAATGACAATTCTCACTCCACCTGGATGGGAGTAAAATCTATGCTGGGAACCCCAGGACTAGAAAAAAAGGGGTGTATAACCCTGATAAGTCTGTCTCCGTGCTGGCAGAAGAGTTAAACCACTTTTATTTGAGATTTGATTCCCATGATTTTAGTGAGTCAAGGTTCATAATCAGGTTTGCAGATGATTTGATGATTGTCAGCCCCTTACAGGACCATGAGGTGGGTCATCGTCCCAGCCTAGAACAGATTCACCAAATGAGGTGATGACTCAAACTTGCAACTCAATGTCTCTAAGACAAAAGAGAATTTCTACGCCAACTTTCTATCGACTTTCGCCCAAATCCTCCTGTCATGGCACCCACTTTTATCAACGGAATAGCTGTGGAGACAGTAAGCCAATATAGTAATCTTTTTTTAAACATTTTCAAGCGCAAAGTCCTTTCCAAGTCAAAGGATTCACATAGTAAAACATTAAAATATCATACCCCATGTGAGCCCCCCTGTAACACATACAAAGTTTAGAATATAAAATATGTATATTATATATTTAAAACATATATGAAACAGCAGTGACCCCATACGTAAACAAATGGAAGTGCTAGTGCAATACAAAATAAGCAAATAGAACATATATAGACAAATAAGATGCAAATATAAAACATAATCTCGTATAAAGTGGACAGATTGCTAATGAAAGACCAAACTGAATTCAAAACAGATAAAAATGCAAAATATGTGTTAGTGCATATAAAAATACAGATGGTACTAAAACAAGCACAATTTAGATTTGTAATCACAATAAAACGAAATAAATTAAATAAAATGAGAAAATACAAAAGTGGTGTAATAATAGAGAAGGAAAGCATTGTTAAACATAGGCCTTCTTGTGAAGTCGAGTCTTAAGGATGCACTTACAAGCAGCTGTGGAGTCTGCTGATCTCACACTGAGAGGAAGGGTGTTCCCCTTGTGGTTGATGGGACAGCTAGAAGTGTTTGATCAGCTGATTGTAGAGCCCTGTGTCAGCTGTAAGGCGTTTAACATACTCTGGAGCCAAACCTTGGATGTCCTTGTAGGCAATTAATAAAACTTAAAAATGTATGCTCAGCTTAATGGGCAACAAGTCCTGTGATGCTAAAAGGGGGTCGATGTTCTGGATAAGTTGTAATTGTGCAACCGTAGGAGATGGAGTTTAAGCAGGTAAAGACAGAGCTACAGGTGTCCGGGCGTGAGGATATAAAAGCATGTATGAATTGTCTTGTGTCAGAAACGTTGAGCATGTGTATCTTGGAGATGTTTCTTAATTACTAAAAACTGATTGATAAAAAATGATATTTCTGTTACGCTGCTCAAAGGGTAAGTGGATATCAAAAATTACACCAGGGTTCTTTGAACCAAGTGAATGGAGGAAGGACTGTATCTGTAGTTTGTGATCCTCTAGACCATATATCAACACCTCCCCTTTTTTTCTGCTATTAAACTGTAAAAAGGTAGCTGCCATTCAGTCCTTGACACCGGACAAACAGGAATGCAGTGTGCTTAGACTGTTCAGTGCATGCGGTTTATATGAGCGGTGTAACTGGGGATCAGTTATACCTGATCTTCAAAATGTTTCTCTCATCTTTTATTGATTCACTTTTAACTTTTCCAGTGATTTGTGAAAGATTGCTAAACTTTGCTAAAAGACTATTGGCCATATTTATCAAGTTAGACTCAGTCAGAGGGCAAAGGCCATCCTGGACCCTCAACCCCCTCTTCATGTAGCATCTTGACTTCTAATCTCAGGGAGGAGATCCACTTTCCCTGGGAGGGTCAAATCAAACAGATAGCTGAGATCATTTGTTCCCTCAGCTGGTGGGTTGTTAAACAAGCTGTAGGCCTTGCTGTCATTGCACACATGCTTTAACAGAGTTCTGATGGACTCTTGGTGCTTCTGTAGCTCGTTGCAACTTTATTATGACAACATCTACTGTATCATTGTAATTGATTAATGTATTTTTTGAAATGTGACTTATGATGTGTATTGGTTGTGTTGACTGCTGTCTACAAACCAAATTGCCCCTCCGACACAATAAAGACTAACCAATCCGATTCAGTCTGCTGTAATGCATAACCTAATGTGGTGATAAATCAACCAGTAGATCTGCAGAAAATGAATCAACAACAATCTTGATAGAAGTCTTTAATTAAACAAAGCTGACAAACATTCTCTGGTTCCAGCTTTTCAAATATGGGGATTTGCTTATTTTCTCTGATTTATGTTATTAATTCAATTGTATTTGGATATTTGACAGTTGGTTGAACAAAACAAGCAATTTGATGACATCAGCTTTGGCTGTGGGAAATTAGGATGGGCATTTTTCACGGTCTTTTGAAATTTTATAGACTGAACATTTTAAATAACTGCTAAAATGATAACATCAGTTGCAGTGTCAGGTTCAGATTAATGAAGAGTTTTGCCTTGTTTTCAGAATGCAGTGATAATATAATCCACTGTGTGACATGAATGCAAAATCTTTTTTTATGTGCTGAAAGGATGCACTTAGACAGAATTGGTATTGTTAACCAGAGCAGCTGCTTTTAATAACACTCCTCCACACAGAGGTCTGAGCAACACGCTCTCTGACTTGGAGGTGCTGATCTTCATCTTACACTGAAGCTTGAAATTGCTCCGGTGCACATCGGAGCTCACCGGAGGTCAAATTAAACCGAATGAGCAGCATCATCCACAAGTAGTAAAGGGGGAGTCGCTGCCTCAAGTGAAGGCCTTCAAACATCTCTGGGACTTATTCACGAGCGATGATAAAAAGAAGTGCGAGATTGAGCAGACGTTAGGGGCGTCTGTTGCCGACTTTATATCAGGTTGTAAAGACAGAGCTGAGCTATAAGCAAAACTCTCCATTTACTGGTCAATCTGTGGTCCAGCCCTCATGAAATGCTTCAGACTACATCAAGCAAGTCAGAATGGGCCCCAAAAAAAAAATCAAACATCTTTTAAAAAAAAAAAAAAAAAAAAAAGATCTCATGTCGGCCCCAAACCGCTGGGGTCTGAATAATAAGGTGTAGAATCAGTTCGATATTGCCTTTAGATGAATGTGTGATCCTCCGGTTGTCGGAGAGTATCATTCATGCAGCAGGAATGTGCGATCGGTGGATATTTTTCAGCTAATAGACGACACGCAGCAGCAACAGAGCTTCAATCTACACCTCACAGTGGCTCGCACAGAAGAGAAAGAGATGTATGTTGGGATATTGCTCCTTCAAATACCTTGCACATCCTTCAGTCATATGGGATCACAGCACTGTAATGTTTATTTTTTTCCTTAAGAAAAGGTAAAGACAATGATCTGGTCTCCAGAAGGTGCATTCTAGAACTGGATTGATTAATCAATAAGTTAATCAACAGAAAATTAATCAGCAGCTATTTTGATAATGGATAATTGTTGATTATTTGGAGAAGAAGGAGAAGTATCAAACATTCTCTGCTTAAAGCTTTTCCAGTGTGAAGATTTGCTGTTTTCTGTCATTGAAAATGATTTGTTTTTGGGTATTGGGTTGTCGGTCAGACCAAAAAAAGACATTTGAAGATGATTGTTATTGGTGCTTTTTGTGTCATTTAATTGGCCAAATGATTAATATACAAATCTACAAATAATCAAATTGAATGACAATGGAAATCATTGTTAGCTGCAGCCTGACACACTAATAGGCATAGCCACCATAACTCAAAGAGGATGACATGTTTGATAAAGGAAAAAAAATTATGATAATTTAACAATTGTTTTGATTCATTGTAAATTCTATATTTTTGGATTGTTGGGTTGATAGAACTAGATATTTACCCTGGGCCCTTTTTGCCTTTTTTCCGCATTGACAAAAAGTTAACTAAAATTATCACAACTTACCGTTAAGATAATCAAAAGTAATCGTCAGATTAATCAACACAAAAAATCAGTCGCAGTGTAATTTCATAAAATTCGACACAGATGAAATTCACCAGTTGCAAGGAGTGCAAATGTAGGGTTAGACGGGCTAAAAACCACAAACATGCTACACCAGTTTTCACCAGGATCGTCTCGGTTTTTGTTCAAACAAAGCCCGCCATCAGAACAATCTGAAAGCTTCTAGTCACATAAACAATATACACATAATGGCTTTAAAGGTATGATTATAGAGGACTGGATGTGAATGTGGTGGAGCATCTTGACTGATTTTTTTGGATGAGCACTTGCAGCTCATTTGTTCTGAACTCCCCAAACAAGCGCACTTGTCTCTAAAGGAACTCATTTAGTGATTTCCTGTGAAGCTGAAGAGATCATTCCCCCTCTATCTGCTTATTGTGATTTGTCTTCTGTCTTAATAAATAGACACTTTGTTCGGCTCTCTTGCCAGAAATAACATAGAATTAGATGAGCACCTGACAATGAGTTGTGATTGTATACTTCTCTAATCCTTTGTGCCTTGTAGTTGTTATGAGCCTCTTGGAAAAGTTTGCTCAGATAAGTTTGTCATATCATAAATAAATCATGCCTTTTAAAGCTTTGCAAGGGATCAATTCTGACTGCATCTCTGCAGGTTTCGATATGTGCCAGAAATACTGAAATGCCTCCATGTTTTGTGTATCCTGGAGAACAAAACCACGAGCGCCGGTGTTGAAAATAATACGATTGGCTCTCGCTGTTTCAACCGTAATTCAGGCCCTGTCCTTGCACTTCCCAGCAGCTTTACCGCACGTCCCACTGTACCGCTGAGATTCTGCTCGGAGGTCAGGCCGTAACACGGACTGACCAGCAGTGATGAGGGGTGCGGGGTTTAGGATCAAACCATTTTGCCGGGGTCCCGCTGGGTCAGCTCAAAGAGAAGACAGAGAGACGTGGTAATCCTGGAGATCTCCTGCTGGCGTCCACATCACCAATCACAACACTCGGAGGCTTATCTCACCGCACGAGTGAATGGCAGGGATGTGGTCCGCTTCAGTGAGTATTGTCTCGGCCAGCTCCACCTCTCTTGAGGGGAATGTGTTTCTCATTAGAAATACAATCAACAAACACAACAGCTCGCAGGCATCCATAGAAGAAGTTAAACACCATGCATGTCCATTACCTGCTCTGTCATACATGTAATCGGTGCTGTCCGCTGAAGACTCACGGTGTCTGCTGAGATTTAGCTATTTGTGCTGAGGCAGAGCTGAAGGACACAACAGCTATAGATTGGTTTTCCCATTTCCATTACATTTAACCACAATGGGGGTAATTTTCCATCCTTGATGAATACAACAATGGAGCTTACGATGGAGGGAATGCGATAACATTTTGCTCCAGTTTGCAGCTGCATTTGAGATTTCACCGACTACACTCGTGACTTCCTGAGTATCAGCTAGGACTGGAGACCTACAGTGTAATGTCTACCAGAGATGCGATTTGAGGATCTCTGACATACAAAACGATGGCAGCATGAAAAGGGACGCACTGATCAAAATAAATAAATAAAGGATGCGCTCATAAATACTAAATCAAATGTGAAATGATTTCTTTTCTTGTCACTGAGCTGGGAAAACACTGTTGCTGCCGAGCTCTGTGACAAGTTTTCAAAGACAGGTGTGTGGAGCACTCTCAAAAGCCTCTCTGACGGGAAGGAGAATCCACGCAAACATGCTTACAAAGATTATATTTACAATACACAGAGGATTGGCAACTGTCACCCTGGAGGTAATTATAGATGGAAATCAAATGCTTAACCCATCTGCTGTGTGGGGTTGTTAAGATTATTTGCAGGTGTTGAAGCTGATCTTTTCTCTCTGCTTTTAAGAGACGAGCTGTTACATGGGTTTAACTAGACTGCTGTGTGTGATGCAAAAGTGAGAAAAATGCATCGCATTCATTTGCATTGAAATAGGATTCAGTGTAATTTACAGTTTAGTACATTTAACCCTGATGTTCTGTTTTTTGGCCCCTGGAGACCTGATGCCCTCCTTAACTGCTCAAAAGACACACTTAACATTGTTTTATCAGTTTGGTACTTTTACTGATTTTATGAGAATTAAACATGATTTTGGACTAATGGCATGTTTCAGGGTCCATTACAGAGCAGCCATCCAAATGAGTCTATTTCCATGTCTCATGTTAAAATTTTAATTTTATTTAAAAGGGAGCTGGACCTCTCTGAGGACTAATTAGCTACTCTGTCGAATACAACAACAGACTGTGAAATAGTGACTGTTGGCAAATAAAATGAATATATATTTGTTCATGCATTGGCCCACACTTTTAAACAAACATTTAAAACCAACCATTTCCTTATTTAGTGTTAAAACAATGCTTCATTTTCATCATTCATGTGTAAGCACAGTTTGTGTTACCACTTCAGCACTGTTACAAACATATTGGTTTTTAATAAGGTCGGATAAAATATTTAAAGGAAAAAGATTGCTTTTGCAATTCCTATTATTATTGTGCTTACACTTACAGCAGTGGGGTCTTTGGGATGGTCAGCACTTAAAGAGACAGTTCAGGTTATTTGACATGGGGTTGTGTGAGGTAGTCATGCATAATCAGTGTATTACCTGCAGTAGATTCAGATCACTGCGCTGCCGGTTACGAGACTCAGCAGGGAACATAGCACACTAGCAGAGCAATGAGCTACTGTGGACGGGGGCCAGCAGAACAAAAGGTGTTTTAGACACTTTTATAAGATGCACACTGAAACAATCCAATATACTAACCATCATCACCCGAACTATCATTTTAATGTGTAAAGCCAATAGTCAAGTCCTCTTCCCAATAAAGTCTATAAAAATGTATATATATATATATATATATATATATATATAAAATTTCAATTTCCAGAAAATCAAAAGAAAGTGTGACTTAATGCACATTTCATCCTTTCTATGTTTTACAACATTGTAAACTTATTATGTTTGTGTTTCGTGCCGACACTATTATCTCACATTTTGTCACTAATGTGCATTAAACTGAAAATAGGATGGAAACTCTTAATATCAACAAACCACAAGACAAAAGTAAAACAAAAAATAAAAGACAAAGGATGATGAAGTCATTGAAGAAGATAAATAATAAGAGAAAAGTAAAAAATATATGGTAACATATAACATAATCAGATGAAGTTCTCAATGGTTGTTATCATTTATCTACGTGGGAACATAGTGATACTGCCCATCAAAGTTTGACATGTAGACAGATGGAGATGACAAGCATGACAAAATAACACATCCTGGGTATCGATGTGCCTGAAGTCCTCAGTTTCTAAACATGTTGTACGTACAGATTCTTTCCTACGTAACTGATCTTTTCATACTTTTTCTTCTGAGTGTTCTTCTCAATAGAAGTTTTGAAAGATGTCGATATCAATATTCTAGCAGTTTATAAAGCAGAGTTTTGCAAAGCAACCAGACATAAATGAAAGTGAAGTGTAAGTTTGTGAATCTTGCCAAGTGGAATCCACATCTGACACATGAGCAATAGCCAAACCGTACAGCACGAAGAAAACTCGCCAGCCGCTGTCGACAGGGTAGAAATATGAAATTGGCCTTGTCTTATCTCACACCAACAGCGTGAACACAGGGCTACATCTCACCTAACTCATACATTCCTGTGATTGTTGCAATATCGGCGAGTTTCTACCCCACCAATTCTGAGTGTCCTGCGACGGCTCGGCGTTATGTGCTGACTGAGTCATCTTGAAACAAATGCAGAGAAATAAGCTTAGCCTGAAGGGCAGAAGAAACTGTATATCCTCCAGACATTCTTCCTCTGAGATAACATGAGCTGAGTTTTGAGGATGCTGGAACATTATACAGCGGGAATCCATTTAAGGTGCTGGCGTCTGTGGTGAAAGCTGTGTGTGCTGCACTGCTTAATCCTGAAGAGATAGCTTCATTAATTGTGTTCATCCCCCTCTCTGTTGCACCAGCCAAATGCTGGAGTGTTGAATAAGTAATGGAAGTGGAACTGCTGAGTGACGGGAGTCTAACCTCAACTGTCTATATGTGCTGGGTGTACTGAGAGGCCTGTGAATGGATCACTCTCATCAATCAACAGTTTCCGCCCCTGAAAACATGTGGCACCACGGCAACAGCTGTAATCTCTTAGAAACATTAAAATATTAGATTAGTTACCACAGAAAGTTTGAAGTTAAAAAGAAGCTTTAATTGATTTGTTTGTGTTTTTGGATTAAATGACTGGTGGGTGAACATACGGAACAAATTCATGCAGCGATTAGTGTAGTGTTGAAATAAGAAGTGCGAGTAACATCAGTTTGTAGGCTAACATACAATAAGCAATGAAGGGAATGGACATTAGCCTTGATAATTTCATCATTTATTAGCTGATGTTTTCTTCTAAAGTAGCCTCGATGAGACAATAAATTTGCCAGGAGGCAATTGAAAGCCTAAATTTCTCCAGAATTTTTAACTCTCTTTGTGGTTTGTTAGCTGGAAGTGTTGCTCCAGGCTATGTGATATGCTAAATAGAAAAAAAAAATCCTGCCAGTTCACAAATCCTAGAAATCTCAGGTCTAAAGGTTAGAAATGTGGGCTTGTAACCAGAAGATCATCGTTTCACATTTGCTGCAGGCTGAGAATAAAAGTGAGTGAGTGAAAGCTTTATTTACTTCTTAACGTTTCCACAAAGGTGCCCTTAAGGAAGGAAAGGGGGGGGGGGGAGAAATCCACCTGAGAATATGGTGAGAAGATTACATTTCATCAAGTGATATTCAGTTAAGTCATCTATTTTGTAATGAGAAGCCGTATTAACTGATTCCCTGGGTTAGTGAAGTCCTACATTTCCCAGGATGACCATCAATAGTTTCCAGGAAAAAGAGGGATGAGAGTGACCATGTAAGAAAGATCAATTGTGTGAGGTTCCTGAGAATAGAAGAAGACAGGTCACGCCCGCCTGTTACACAAAACACAACATCTCGTTTGGCTGCACAGCGCTGTGAGCTGTTGAAGCCGCTGAAGCTGCTGTCAGATGATGAATTTCTTCCTGAGCCGAACATTGATCGTTTTTGAACACTCTGCGCAAAAATCCCAAGTCCATAAAGAAGCCTTTCCTTTTTGCCTCTGTAGGGACAAAAAAAAAAAAAAAAAAGAAGCCAAACCTAATGTCTACTGATGATGTTTCAGTAGCTGGAAAGAAAATCTTAAAATCTGAGGCTTCTATCTATCACACTGTGTCATTTGTGTTCAGCAATTTATCCTCAGGAATTAGAAAAATGCAGCCAACAATGTTATAGATCCAGTGTGACCACCCAAAATAACAAAAAGTCAATAGCAGAACTGAGGGGGAGGAATTGAATTTTATTTCAGGACCATGACCTTAACTGTGCTGGTCTGAGATCAGAGCCGAGGCTCAACATTGACACAGTTCCACTGCATATATTTCTGAATGAGAAATAGTTCATCACAAATTCAGTTAAAACAGAAAGAGATATTCCAGATACGTACAAAGATACTTACAGACAGTTATATACATTTTAAGTTTAGCCATGATATGGAAATCCTTTGATCTGAAATACTGCAGTCTTAAACTTCCTGTAGGAAAACTCAAAATGATTAAATTGATAATGAGATTTAATTTAATTTTAATCTCAATAGTTCAATTATAACAATTCTAAATTGTTATTTCTTAGCTCTTTAAAAGTTTAAATATTTGATCTGAGGCAGTCAAGAGTAAAATTGCACACCACATGACACAGTTACAAATTCTTTTCTACAGCACTGATAATACATTTTTAAAAAATGCAATTTGCAGATACAGTCAAGTAGCCGGGAAATGTGTCACTTCACTGAGCAGTGGATTCTGTAAGATACCCCATCAACACGTCCACACAGTCTTTAAAGATTGATTAGGGGAAGAAGTCATTCGAGCAGCAGTTAACTTGTAATCAAAGCATCATTTCTGATCGATATTCTATCTACAAGATCCTAACGTGACCCTTGAAAATGCTGAATATGAGCCACAGCGTGTCTTGCATTTGTTCAGTCCTTCTCAGGTTATTGATATGGGCCTGAAGACAAAGAAACTGAGAGGAAATTTTCAGAATGATGGAGCGGCGGCGGGAATTTCTTGGAGGGGAATGAGAAAATGAACAAGACACAAACATAGAGAAAAAGACCCTCTCAAGGTCATCAATAACCCTGACAGTGACCACAACAACACTGTCCAAACACCTCAACCTACCTAAAATATTATCTCCAGGCTGCAACATCTACATCTAGCCAAAGTCGATTAATATTGATTCTGCATTTGAGAAAGCATGTGTGTCTTCTCAGGTGGAACCAAATTACTTTGAAACACCCTAGGAGGGATCTGCTTCTGGGAGAATGCTGAAAACCATTAGTTGACTGGACTGGGAAAATAACAGCAAATTAAGGCAAATAAACAATAATAAAAAGTCTGCTGTTTCAAGCGGAGTAAGATCAGTCAAGAGTAGCCGAAAAAGCCTGCAGTAATGTTAAACACCAGATCGATGTTTATGTAGGATTAGGCCCCGCTGCTGCTCAGAAACGTGCAGAACCTGTGAAAATGATGAAAGTGTCAGAACCTCATGCACACTCAGATGTTTGTGAATATCTTAGTCTGTGTTATCCTGTGCTCCTAAGCTTCTTATCTCACTGCTGAACCTGTGCATGTGCATGAAACGTCACTCTAAATCTCTCTCTCTCTTTCCTGTACATGTGGTTATTTGTAACCTTTACATCCAGATAGCAGGAGCTGATTAGTATCAACTAAATTAGAGAGGAAGCAGACAAATAAACATCAGCAATATGTTTTACCTGGTGTTCAGAGCACAGGCGACTAAGTTTCTCTGACCAGATTTTTCATCATTTGCATTTTTCAGCAGGTTATTTACTTAAAGGAGCTATTTGGGAGTTTTGCTATTGCTACGTATTCAACGTTAGCATTAATAGCTTTTTACTTACCAGTCTAGAAGAGGCATTGCGGGTTCAGCATCAACCTTCATTCCTTTTCTCATTAACATCCAGTGGTGGAAAGCAACGCCAGTGTTAACTCTCTCTTCTATTTCTTTCACTTCTTCTACTGAAGTTAGCATGCTAACCAGCTAGCCCCTTTTAAATTGGTAGGTGGCAGAGAAAACTTACAAATAGCCTTTAAAGTTTTTCCTCTTTTATCCTCCTTCATGATCTGTAATTATTGACTTGACACATTCATATAGCGTCTTCCTCAATCTCTAGTTCTAATGCATAATTAATGTAAAAAAAAACAAAAAAAACAACAACTATAATTACAGACCTTATAGTAAGATTTTAGATAGCATGTATTGTGAACTTGAAGGCTTTGAACACCTGCTTCTACCTAATGCTTTTTTTCAGTTGTCCATTTCACACCCATCAGTCAGAAAAGATGCACTTAAATTTTTACTAATATAGCTCCTCAGGCTGTTTAATAGCATACTAGCATTTCATTTGTCACTTCAGCCCAAGTTGTTTTGCCCTCATGACTGCATTGATTGCGTTTCAGGCTGTGAGCATTATCAATATGTTTGTGGATTAAACTGCAGGGTGCATCCAGTATAGACAAGGAAGTGGACTGCAGCTGCTTGCTTTCCTTGTGCAGTTGGTGGAGACAATGTGTGGAGTATGCATGCTCCCCATGTCGACACTGTCTTTGTTTTTTTTGTTTTTTTGGCACAATCCAGGTGAAGTTAATTGGCAGCTCTAAACTGCTTGCAGTTGTGAATGTGAGCGTGAATGGAATACCTCATACCACATCTCACCCAGTGTAAGTCGAAATAGGGTCCAGACCCTCAAGTATAAATTGGTATCCTGGTGAAGTGAAAGGTAAAATACATTTCCTTAAGTGTAATGCTAACTGTGAATACTGTAAATAACTAACATTCTTAAAAAGGTCCCATTCTTTATCATGTGTCTTTTTACTTTTGATACTTCTGCTAGTAATCACATACTTTTACCTAAACTGATCAAACCTCAAAATCCTCTTTTTGACTTTTTGTCTTATTGTGCATCAAAATACCATTACTTTTATTTCCAGAAAGAAGAAATGAAATTCCTTTCTCCGCAATTTATTACAATATCCTTTAAACGAGACATGAGATGTCACATGACATGATGATAGATCTTGACTTCATCCGGCAACTTTTATTTTAATCCTCTTTCAACCAGAATCTCAACTACTGAATATGGAAACAAAGCAGCACTAAACTGCTCTCTCTCTCTGTGTGTCACTGAAATGGCAGAAGAAAAAAAAAAACAATTCACAAATCACACTTTTGCACAAAATTCTCCCTGTGGGTGTTATCATTAGCAGATCTGCCTCAGGTCTGTCTGACAAGAGTGGAGGTCAATTGACAAATCTCATCTGTGATTATCGCTGTAATTCAGGCAGTTGCAAAAGTGGATAATCTGGGTCAAATCTCATTCTCACTTCTCAGAAATTGACAGTCATCTCGTATGCATTAATGCCAACCCACGCATATCAAATGGGACATCTTGAGGAATGATTTGACCACTCGTTTCAAGGGGCTGATTATCAGACAGAAATCTTCATCGCAGCTGACTCACAAAGTACACTAGAGATAAATCAGACACACTTTCTCATTTATCGTTAATGCAATCAAAGGCCCCTCTCTGAACAGACTCTCGAATCAACATTTGGTGAGAGGAAGGGGAATCAAACGTGCCTCGCTTCAAGTTTTGCCAGCGAAAGGAGATGGTGTGCTGAGACAGGCAGAAAGAGAACCGAACCCTGAAAGCCTCAACTGATTGGTTATTTCAGCAGAACTCTGCAGCACGACGGGCAGATAATGAGCTCTCTTTGATCAGAGGAACATTGTTGTATGATGATCATCTGTGTGTGTGTGTGTGTGTGTGTGTGTGTGTGTGTGTGTGTGTGTGTGTGCGCAGACACTTGTGCCAGCGATGGTGCCTGATGAATATTCAAGGAAGATTGTCTGCGGTAATATCCCTGAGGAGCAGCTGGCTTGTTGTTACACACACATGGGAGAATTGCCACGCACCTTGTCACAATCACATGATTGTTTGAAATGCTATTGGCACGGTAGATCATGAAAAGGCCTTTTAAAGGTAACTCAGGGTTTATGCAGTATGAGGAAATGCAAACAGGACAGGAGAAAGACATGATGGTGAAGCACAAATTCTCCCGGACATTGTAAACATAACAGTTTATTATCAGTTTGATTTCTTTTGGATGGCTGAAAATGATAATTGCATGCTAATTATATTATAAAGCGTATCAATTAATCATTTAAACATAAACAACAGCGAGTTGGGAAATTTGCAGCAGTAATTGTTTCTATTTGGTTTTCCTAATTAAAGAAAAAATGAGAGTTAAATTGTGTTTTGCCTTTTTTATTTACTTTCCTGCTTTACTAAACCGTCCTACGCCATCCCCAACTCTTTTTTTATTTTTCCACGAGACCCTCAGGGGGGCAACAACTACAGTAGATTTATCTTCTGAATGCAGCTTCCTCGTCTTTTTTTTTTGGAGGCAATAATTAATCCCTCATTTATAAAAAATAAAGCTGCATAGAGATAAGGGACTGTGGTCTGGGAGTCACTTGGTATAACCTCTGCATCACACAGCCCAAAGCCTAATTGTTGTGTCAGCTGCAGTTGCTCTCACTCAAGCTGGCAGAGCAATAGAGGACTGACACGGCTTTGTTTTCCCTGCACAGTCACTCTCCACAGAGGGTCTGCACACATTCTGGACCACCTTTTATCTATTAAATCCATTCAAATCTCATGCCACAGCTGTAAATATTCATCACTAGCAACATTATGAGCTTTATGTTTCTGCTTATAAATACTTTATGGTCTTCAGTTTAAAAAGTGTTGTGTTACTGCCGAGTCCTGCGAGTGTGTGTCCTACCAAAAGTCTTTCCAAAGCAGTAACTCCACTCGACCAAGACCATCCATCTCCACTTATAATGTGCATTTAATAAGAATTAAATTGGCGGGTGGATAGATGTGGTTTGAGACGCGTGATAATGACAGTTTGACTTTTCATGGCTTTGATATGTGGGTGACAGCCGTCTGTAAGGCCTAATGGAGCCGTTCCACCAGCATCTGTTTAAGAATGCTTCATTGAGTTTACAATTAGTAAAGGCCACGGTTCACTGGCAGGCTGTGTGACCAATGAGAGTGGGCAAATCCAAGAGCCTTTAACACTTTTATCACAGAGTGGGAAGAGGAGTTGGGATTTTATTTGGTGAGCAGAGATTCCCTCTGTCAGGTATATGCGACCAGCACAGTCTCATCAAAGTAAGTGTAATATTCTCAGTATATAAGATTATTTAAAGGACCAGTGTGTAGGGTTCTGCTGGCTGAAATGGAATATAATATTAATAAATATGTTTTTAACAGGCCCAGTGTATAATGACTTGAAACTAAGTGTTTTTGTCAGCTTAGAAAGAGCACTTCATATCTACAACAGTAGCGCAGAATGGACCAACTAGCGAGGGCTTTTACTGTTTTTATGTTACCTGAAGGCTGCAGTAAGTTTTTACACGATTGGAAAGTGAGGGGTGAAGGAGGGGGTAGATTCTACTAAATCCTACACACCGCTCTTTTAAACAACTCCCATGACAAGACCAAAATCAACAATGTCTCTTAGTATTTCCTGTCTTCCCTACCCTGCACTTTGTTATCAGGCTCTACTGAAGATCTTAAAAAAGAAAAACAGGTCACAAATATCATTGTTTAGAAGGGCTGAGCAGTTTCATATAAAAGGTTGGGTTTTTTTTCCCAAATGTTACTCAAGCAGCGGTGAATGGGGCAGTGTTGGGGCTGTTTCAGTTGTACATGAGGGGATTTGTCCATACAGTCTTAGCATATCATAGAGAAACATTTCAATGGTTTGAAACGGAAGTAAACACACTCTTTGTTTTAATAAATGTAACTGTAAATTTGTCTCTTTGTCAGCTTTGCCATTGTTCCATACTTGTTGCCATAGTAGCCACTGTTCAGCAAAATGAATATAGGCTTGCCTTAAATGCAAAAGAACAATCAGATGTTGTTTTTGCTCTTATTCATAAATATATGGTGAAAACATTTTCCCCACCTCAGATCTGTAAAGAGCACGTTAGTGGCTCAGTGGTTACAGTATGACAGTTTTAGCTCTGGTCCAGTCTATATGGAGCCTCAGTGTTTTTAGTGTGGGAGTAAACATGAGCACCTGGAGAAATCATACATAAAGACTTTTGTCCATAATTGGATCCTGTAAATTTCCTGTAGGTGTGAGCTTGGCTCTGCTTGTTTGTCTCTGATTCAGCACTATGATGATGAACCACCAAACTGTCCTGCCTGACGCTCAGTGCATGCTCCAGATAGACTCCAGATCCCCATGAACCTGAATGGAAATAATAGATTTACAAAATAGATGGAAGGTTGGACACTATTACAATAAGAAAAATCGCCTGATATTGAAATAGAACATTGAGTGTCAAAGTGTGGAGGTCAGAGTGGTGGTTGTTATTTTCACTGCACTTCACTGGTATAACCATGGCTTGATTTAACATAGAGAAACTATAACCTCGACTAAATGTCTAGTATTTTGCAGAACTCGGGACAACAGGTAGGTCTGGTAACATTATGCCTTTTGCCTTACATGAGTATGGTTGTAAGCACAGAGAGTTGCACAGAGGGATTGCTTTTTTTGTGCATTTCGAAATGGAAATGCCTCAGTCAAAATTCCTTCTGCTTTTAAAACTGTCCAAATGCGTCACTAGACAGAAACCACTGTGTTGCATTTACAGTAGAGACAATGTCAAAATGAATTTCACTTCTGCTGGAGTAAGATGTGTGACTTGTTGCAGTGGCTGTATGGTTTCGTTTCCATTTGCCAGAGTTTCTGTCACATCAGGGACACATGACATGGGTCACTGAACTGCTGCGGCTCGCATGCATGTGTGTGTATGTCTCCACGCTGCCGGCATGTCTTGTTCAGGTCAGCGGCGGCGCTGCTACTGCCAGCTCTATCTTTCTACATTGAGTTCACCTTGGATAATGGCCATCAATAATCAAATGTTTGGTTTCTTTTCATTACAAACCTTATTAACCTTATTTACCCTTATACAGAGCAACACACACACACACACACACACGCACACACAGTGAGAGTAAGAGCACCAGTAAAATATCCAATATCTCATCTGTTAAATTATTGACATAATATTTCAGCCTACATTGGGTTTCTGCTATGACTATAGTTCATGTGGCCTCCACAGCTGCTGTCTCCACATTCAGCTCCTAAAATGTCTGTCACATTTTCAGATTCGGCCTGGACACAGAAACTATAGTGAAAAGTGTAGTTTTGTGCAACTGAAGCTGTCGATGATGTGCCACAGCCTCGAGGCGTGACACTGCAGGCTGTGTGGCAGCTCTGACCTGTTAAGATGGGCGCTGAAGTGAAAACCAAGCCGTTCCACAACCGCACACGCAACACAGGCAGTGTGGACCGAGCTTTTCACCAGCTAATTACCCCCTGCAGATCGAAACTTACACTAGTGCTGCTCAAGCGCTCTCCATCTTGTAGCAACTTTCTCGCTAGTTCCACACTTGTTTACACTCCATTCAGAACTGCTAGTTACTTAAGCTTAGCAGTTAACGATTCTCTCTCTCCCTCACTCTCCTGCTCCCTGTTGCACGGTGAGTCTTGGATCAACTAATGAACTTGTTCATAAGGTTGTGGAGTTTTTGCCACTTTGTCAAGTTTATTGCAACTTTGCCAATATCTGCTGCCTCACCTTCGACACACAGCTCCAGTCTGTGCCTGCCTGTGCACACAGGATCTCTCAGCGTTGATAGACTGTTACTTGTGACATTCATACCAGTCAGATGGCGCTGTGGCCGTATTTTCACTGGAAATTGGTTGAAAAAAACAATTCCGATCATCGTAAAAATGCTGATTATAGGATCTGATAATCGGCCAGGCTGAAATTCAATCGGCTCGTACTGGTGTGTATATAAATGTGCTTTATTTAATTGAACAATCTTATTGCCAAACTGTGAAAAGGTCATTGTAATATTTTATTCTCTGCAGCCAGCACAGGAAACCTCTACCGCTGCCCCGTCTCCCAGAGGTCCTTTATAATCTCTAGGACCTTATTCACACACCCCTCCTCGCTCCAATCCCAGCGAGTGGCCCTGTGAGTCAGGAGAAGTGCAGCATATGGAGGTGCCCCCCCCCCCTTGCTGATACCCAAACCAGTCAAGTGAAACAAGGCCTCTCCATGGCAAAAGCAAAGAGCAAGCACTTCATCTCTCACCTCAAAATCATTATTACCTGATTAAGTGTGATTAAGAGAAGATCATTAGCAGCTGCATGTCCTGTCAGTAGTGATTACTGTGATGGGTGCGTTATACCCAATGAGCTCATCTCCAGGCTTAGCCACTTTAATGATTAGGGAAGCATTGTTTAGCAGGGCTCTTGGCTGAAAGGTTGACTTGCCATCGTCGAGCAGAAAGTCAGAGTGAGGTGAACATCCCACAACTGCATTATAATGAACTAAATTGTTCGACAAGGCCAATGACATTGAAAAATTTTTTTTTTTTACTCCAGTTCTTCTGCATTGTGTACTTGTGTTACTCATGTACAATCTATTACTAATAACACTGATTCTTTGGTTGTCCATTGGTTTCATGCCAGAAATATCCCATTCACATTTGGATTAGTGTGAAAGCCTGACAGAGAAGGTGAAGTGAGAGGAAACCGGGATGATCTAGTGATTGGGAGTGTGTTTTTCTGTGTGAGAAAAAAACGTGAGACACGATAATACTGGAGCGCGTTTCCAAAGGGACTGAAAATGAAGACGTTTCTCATCACATTACTTTTTTTTTTTTCTAGAAATAGATGTTGAAAAGGTTTCTCAGCCTCGTCTGACATAATTTCTTTTCCTTCACAGCCCTACCTTTCTCAAACTGGCTTGTTCAGCGGAAGTGATGTGTGAATTCTTTTGCTGAGGTATGTGCAAAAGTTAATTTGCAAAGCCTAATCAATGACTCTGTGTAATCACTAAAACAGGACCTGGAGTCTCATAGAAAAAACATACTTGACTTTCATCTTCAACTTCATCTTAAATTAATTTTTCTAATTTGGTTTCATATGTCAGCTGAATTATGGAAGAAGAGTAAATAAATCCCCAGCTGTACCTAAGCGTGATTGCCTCAGGAATTTGACTGCATTTGAAAAGGATTCAGTTCCCTGCACTATAAATATCTGGAATTAATTATCATTAGTGAGGAACTTTGCAATGCAGTGATAAATGCAAATTACCTTTCGCTTTTCATCCAAAGCTATCTCCACATCAACATTAAAGACACTGATGCCAAGTTAAGCTGTTATTAGAATTTCCTTTTGCACATGTCGAACCTGAGTTGAAGATGCAAAATGTAAAGAGGGCTGTAAATGTATTATAATGCACAGCTTGTTAAGAGTTGAGATGAAGTCATCTCAGAAAGAGGTGATGAACTCCCCACACTCAGTCCTGATTTATTTATTGAAGCAATGTTTCGGCCATAGACCTTAGAGTTTCTCAGTCATCTCCACTTTGCAGTTAAACGTTGGTCAGAGGCAAAATGAGGGGCCTCAGTGACTGATGGCATGATAGCCATGTGGGGTGATGTTAGACCCATCATGCCTGTCATTCTGGCTTAAAGTGATAGTTTGGGATATTTGACGTGGGGTTGGGTGAGGTAGTTATCTATAGTCAGTGTATTACCTGCAGCAGATTCAGATCAGTGTGCTGCCAGTTTAAGCGGCCAGGAGCACTGGCACAGAAGCTGAGTGATGAGCTGCTGTGGACGGGTACAGCAAAAAAAGTATTTTAGCAGCTTAAAAACATAATCAAAGAAAAAAGCTAATACCAGTTTATGTGTGCACTTTATTTTAAATATTTTCAGTGCTCTATCTTGCCATGAAACAGCCCCTTCATTTGGAACTACATTTTTTCAACCGTAGAGCTACCACATTCCTACGCACAAGTGCACCTACATTTAGGTCTGTTGATGGCAAAATAAAGCGGTGAAAATATTCAAAATAAAGCATACACTTTACATACACATTAGTTGTTTTCTGTGGGAATTTTTTTCAGTGGAAATAAAACACGTTTTTGCAGATGGTCAAGTCCACAGCAGCTCATCACTCAGCTTCTGTGCCCGTGCTCCCGGTTTCTCCTCCGAAATGGGAGCGTGCTGAAGGCGACTGTACTGCCAGTAATACACTGACTGTGCATAAGTATCACACACAGCACCACGTCAAATAACCGAAACTATCACTTTAAGGTGTACCTAATAAAGTGAATACTCAGCGTCCATTACAGCCTTTTATGAAGAAGTTCTTATCAAAGAGACTCCTGGGTCAAATTAAATGGTCAATAATTAGAGCACTGAATGTAAACACATAGAATATGACCATTCAGCTTCAGTAGGTACAATAAACAACCTGACAAGAAAAGAAGGAGATGAGCACTCAAATGTAAGGAATATAAAAAGTGAAATGGAAAATAAATAAGATGATTAAAATTATTTAAAAATTGTAAGAAGCTCAAAGACTCTACAGTATGTTAGCCTTTTTCCTGATCTGTGCTGTTAGATCTCTTCTTCTGCAGTTTTTACCAAGTGAGTTACACTGCTTGATGAGGGCTTAGCTTGATAGTAAAGACCATACATCCCACAGGAAAACCAGACTGTTAATCCTCAATTGGAATTGAAGTTTACACACCACAGGGATTTCCTCGCAGCCCTGGTTGCAAGATAAATCTGAAAGAATCACAAGATAATTAGTGGGACAAAAACAAAATTGAAACTTTTTTTTTTTTTTTTTTCATTTAAGGGTATTTTGTCTTGTGCTTAGTTTTAGATTATTCATATAATTATATTGAGCAATCTAAGAACAGAAACCAGCTGGTTAAACTGCTCATTATTCAAAGACATTTGCAACTTAAAGTTTCTCAAGCAAAAAGGTTTGGGAGACATTGCTGTTAATGTCAGATACGGAAATTCATTGGAAGACTATTTTAAGCAGATTGTGAGTGCAGTTGATAAATCACTCTATAAGGTGTTTTAGTTATGGTTGATTAGGAAAATTGCAAAATTGTTTTATCTGTTAAAAGCTTGATTGACACATTTCCTTTCCTTTATTCTTGTCTGTACACAACAGGACAGGTAACAGGAAGGGATCGACTGGTAAAATTCGATAATCGGTATCGTTAATTTTTTTAACAGAGAAACCCGATAAAGTAAATTGATTTAAAAATGCACTACTTTGGCTCCTATGCAGCCGCCTGTCTCTGGTTTGTAGTCAGCACTCTGTGGTCTGAAGCAGTGTCCCGCCCAAAGCACAATCTGATTGGTTACACGTCACAAGTAATAGCCTATAACGTTGAAGGCTGCTGTGTACACAGATGGACACAGACCAGAGCAGCTGCGGTTAACGAGCGGCTCCGGTTAACGAGCGCAGCTGTGTGTCCAAGGTAAGACAGCAGACATCGCCAAAGTTGTAATAAACCTTCACAATCCTCCACACTGAAGTTACAACAGCACCGCACTCTGATGAACAAGTTCATCTGTTGATCAAAGCTAAAGTAACTAGCTGATCTGAACAGCATGTAAACAACTACTGAATCAGTGAAAGTCGCTAAAAGGAGCAGAGAGCTCTGGGTGCTGCCAGGTGTTTCAGTTCACAGGTGAGGACAGCACCGAAATCAACCAGCCTGTGCATACAACTGATAATTACCAATATACACTCAGTTGTCAGTTTATTAGGAACATCTAGCTAAAACTGATGTAGCGTAATACACCAGTCCTGCAGTAAATCCTCCTTCATGGAGGTTATAATTGTTCAGTTTGTAATAAAATTGTTTTAGACAGTTGTTGATTCAACTGTATGATCATTATGGAGGATGTGGTATATGTAGGTGTGTTACATTATACAGAGGTTTTTTCTGTTATTTAGCTATTTTCACTGATTATAAACGGGGTGGCTAACATAACAGAAACACCCGAATGCTGCGGAGAGTGTCCCTATACAAATATCGGTTATTGGTCTCCTTGATTACCGATGATCGGTATCGGCCCTGAAAAAACAAAATCGGTCGACCCCTGGTAACAGGTAACATTCTGTATTGTGTTATGCATATTATTATTTTGTTTTATTTTGTACTGCTCACCTCTCATGTCGTTGCAGCTTCCTGCCCTTGTGTGTTTCCCGTCCTTCATCAGCCACACCTGTTGCCGTTCACTCACCTGCCCCTGATTATCCTCGTAGTCATCCCTGTGTACATACGCTTCCCCGTTTCCCCTGCCTCCTTACCAGATTGTGTTTGTTCCCTTGTGTGTTCATGGCTTTCTAGCACGGTTTTAGACTTTGTGAGTTTCCCTGGTTTATGGATTTTTGCCAACTCCTTGTCTTCTTTGTTTGCCTTGTTTTGGACAGCCTACCTGTGAATGACCTTTGGGACCTCTAGTAAAGACTTTCCCTTTTTGAAATCAACCTTGCCTCCTTTGAGTTTCTCTGCATCTTAGTTTTTGTTCCCAGAGTTATTACAGGCACAACATTTGTTATGTCATAGTTACTGGGAAAAATGATCTGAATGCCCTGAGAGCATAACCTGACGCGCCAGATGGTTTGTTATACAGAACCATCTGGTAAGGCCTCGTTGGAAACTGTTTGGAAAAGGATGATTGGTGATTGGATGAACCATCTGTCTATCACTGTCTATCACAGACTAACTTCAACCAGCCACATTCTGCATCCTTCACTACCAGTGGAGCCAGCTGGTAAATTAAACTCTTACTGAAGTCAGTCAGGAGAAGAGTGAAAACAACGTTTCCATTGAGTAAAGCCTTCAGTGCTCTCTGCTAATCTTTCAGTGAAGAAATACTCTCCAGGTCTGATGTAACTGCTCCTATAGCAGTGTCTATGCTAACCTCTTTAGGAGCTGCTATTGTTAACATGGTCACTTCTCACTGTTATCACACCTAAGAAACGCCCATAACTGCCAGTAGTTCCTCCCTGATGGGACGCTGATTGGTCTGAACCACTGTGGTTCAGCCACAAGCAAATAGCTTGGAGCCTGGTAAGATGGATTCTCGCTTGTGAGAAATCCAGCTGCCTTTCAAGGTTACTCAAGGCAAGTATTAAATGTAAATTTCTACATAATTTGTTTAATAATTTTTTGAAAATTACATCTTTATTAGGGCTGTGTATTGACAAGAATCTGGTGATATGCGTATCATGATACAGGGGTGATGGTTCAATATATTGCAATGCTGTAAGCAAGGTGTTTTTAAAATCAAATTTGAGGAAAATTGTCATAGTAGAAAGACCACACCACCATACACATAAAATCTGAGTAAAATAATATTTTATTTTTTATGCAGTCAGAACAGTGGGATGTGCATTTGCATTTACCACAGTCCCTGTAACACCTGACCTCATACTCATACCTGCAATCTGAGCAAAGGAATTAACATTCACCTTTATCAGTAAAAAATAAAAGTGTTCACTCTCTACAACACTGAGAGGACACATATCTTTTAGTGTTTCCCACAGGTTGAGAATTTACTTATGGTGGTGGGTGGAGGGGCGTGTGACCGATGTGCACGCAGAGACTCATGCAGTCTAGAGGGTTAGAGTCTAACTCAGGTTATTTTCAATAGCTGCTCACAGTGAAACCTTTAGTCCCCAGTCAGTTGCTGCAGTGCACACAATTCAAACAGGAGTTTGGCCGAAAATGTCTTTGTTCAAACAGAGTAAATAAGGCGTTGAAACCGAGTGATTTTGTCTTTTTTTGACGAGTCTTAATCTACCTTGGCGGGCCATCCAAGTAGAGACTCAGTGAGGAGTTGATTTTGGCATGGCACATTTTAGAAGCGGCAAGGCTTTTGTCCATCTCCTTAGTAACTTCTTGACTGTGGAAGCTAAAATGAGTCCACGCTTCAGCTCTATATACGATCCGGGAGCCGCTCGAATTCTTTGCGATTTAGCTATTGGCCTTGATGTTACCGGTCAGCTAGGTTTGCTAACGTTAGCTGTGTACCATTAAATTACTTACAGGATTCGACTCCTCCACTCCAACATAAAAATATAAACTAAGTATTTCTACCAAATTATTTTTCTGACTTGTGATTACAGTTATATTGTATATCTCAGTGACATAGTAGTTTTCTTATGCAAAACCTAGACCCAGGTTAATCAAAGGCATGCTGATAATTGGTCAAACACAGATTAAAAAAGATTTGATTGTAAAAATACATATTTCACTTTGTTTAACACTTGGATTTTGGGGCTGTATAATAAAGCTATTGGACTCCTGCTAATATACATTACCTTGCAGTATAAGAAGATTAATGTAATCAATTTTCCACCTTGATTGCCTGTCTTTAAAGTTTAAACAATGGATAAAACTTATACTGTTAATTCTTTCTATTTATACTACTGTTCTACTTCCATTACAGCTGTATGTCCATTTTGATTAGGAAGCAGAAACTGAACTTCAGAATTAAAAGTGGCCATGGTGAATATTATTTCCATTTTATCTGAGGAAAAGCACAGTCTGGCACATGTCATCACATTAGGCTGTCTGAGTGGAATTAGAGTATAAAAACAAGGCCAAAATGCCATTAAATTTGCATCATTGGCTTTGAGTCGAAAATCACTGGAAAGTTCATTTACATGTAGTCAGAGGGAAAATCAATTTCAGATGCTGATTCTGTTGATCCCCCCTTTGTGGATACAAATAGCCATCAACAGAAAGGCAGGCAAATCATGCCGTTGACACAAGGCTATGCTTAGCAAGCAGCTAAAAGTGAGAGGGTCTGCACTAAAAAAAAACCCACACAATCCATCTGCAAGAATGGTGTATCGAACACACACCTCCATATAGGCCAGAGTGTTCCTGCATTTTTATTCTACATCAGTGTAAAATTCACGATCCAAAGACGTTTAACATAAACTATACCTGCAAAAACAAACAAAAAGAAAAAACAAATATTTGTGATATATACTGAAATTTGCATTTTAATGGTGTACTTTATATTACATTTGCTTTCAATTAATCAGATGTTTGAATTATGGACTTAAATGCATTTCCAGCACAAGCTTTCCATACGTCCAATTTTTTACAACCTGCTCGGGTTGCATGAAGCATAAAAATGTCGCTTTTAATTTCAATTTGCTGTGTGCACGGGGAAGGACAAGTTAAACATTTAAGAATATTGATTTGGAAATATGACTTACCAAAACTGCTGCTGTCACTATTTCCTAGCTGTTAACAGATCTGTGGCAGATATACAGCACCAGCACAACCATTCATAGCGAGTGTGATCAGAGAGGAGGATACAGCTCAAGCAGAGAGCATCAGATAAAGATGCCTCCTTTGAGGAATTGCATGGAATGCTTCCAAACAGACTCTAAGATTGGTTTCCAATTCCTCCCATCAGACAAATTGAGCCCAGTGGCCAATTATTCCCATTGCCAATTAACCTTACAACCAGCCCCCTCTCAGCCCCTGCGTGAGTCAGCCTGCCAAATTTGCTTTTGCCTGTCACGTCCACACCGCTGATGAAAACAGACAGGAAAGCTCTGTGTCTCCGCATAGACTGAGCCAGATATCATTGTGTAATCCATACCAGCTCCAGCAGGGTTTACATACTCTGTTACAGGGACACTTTGAATGTGAGGCTAAGATACGACACAGACTCAACTTGGAGAAGCCTGAGAGGCAACAGCAGAAAAGTCACATTGTTTTTTTTTGTTTTTTTTTATATATAACCTGTATACTTTTGTCAATAGAATGTCAATTCCATTCTTTCTACATGACATTGAAGGATTTGATGAGATGATGGGCCCTTTAGCTTTTAACTGTATTGTCTAGTGTGAAGATTGGTCTTGAATTAAAAACCTAAATTAAAAACAACTGTGGACAGACATTAAGAACAGGACATCGATAAACAACATGACGTGCAAAAGAAATAATATATTAAGGCTCTTATTAACTTTCAGCAGTGCAGATGCTTGGACAAGCGGCTTCACTGCGAGTGCTATTGTTTACATTCGTGTGTGTACTGCGAGTGTACCTAGAGGATTAAAAACTATCCACTCGGTGGCAGATGAGAGCCAAAGGTTACCATTGTTAATAAGGTCATGGCAGGAAAACAGAGGCAGCAACAAGCTCTCCTAGTTTCTCTTCATAAATTTCCACCATTGATATTGTTGTTTATTACCTTACTTCACATGGTGATTTACTATCATATGAGCTTAATTAATCTTGCAGATGTATAGCTTTAATTTTTTAATGCTTACCGACACTTAAAAAAATTACATTTTCCACTGAACTAAACTGCAACAGTAAATGTGTTTTGAATTAAATGTAGCTGCGACCAGATTCCATTTACTTTAAATGTAATGAGGATGTGTAAATCAGTGACAGCATGTTGAGAGTTTCTGATGGTTGTAAAAATCTGTAACCTTATAAAGTTGTATGGCCAACATGCAAAACAGCAAAAAGTTGGCCACTTACACATCCAGCAGATACAGAACACCATTAGCATTAATTGGGTTTGTGTTTTTGGCCACCTGGTGAGTCCTAAATTCAATCTCCTTTCCTCTCTGATAAATATTTGGCTCTTTAATACCTACAGTAAATGCAACAAACAAAACAATGAGCTGAAAGACTTCACAGAGCTGAGGGGAACTGCCGAGTTTAGTTTTAATTCTCTTGTCAGTCTGTGCAACACCTTTGACATGTAATTAATTTTTTTGAAATAAAATAATAATTAGTGCCGCTTTAAGTATATCAACGCTAAGAGACGCAATTCTAATTCTTCATTATAAATGAGAAGGTCAGGGTGCAACTTTAAGTTAGTGAAAGAGAATAAGCAGTAGGTGTTTTAATTGCATTTGGCAATAAGGACATTTTACAGTGAAAAGTGATTTCTTGGCAGAGAACATCATCTCTTCTGGTGTGTGAGGTCATAAAACAGAGCAGCTGTCTTTACATTCTCGTTGAACGACTTCTAAGCACAAACAACTAATTTATATTTCTCAGTGCAACATGAAATGAAATGCGTCTCAGTTATCATTAAATCTTGGCTCTCTCTGTGTATGGGAAATCTTCACACCTTTACGTTACGTCTTCCACCTACACACCAAGGACTTTCTATTATTATGCCTCAGCAAAGAGAACCTACTCCTGCCTATTTCACATTAACATACAGTATTATCCATTTAGCTTATGCTCACTTACAATAAATGAGTAGGCAGGCCTTTCGTGTCTTGCTCAAGGGCGTTTCAGCAGTGCTGCTGTGGGAATAGACAAGACAATAAGTAGCAAAACTTTTCTGCCATAATTGCTGATGCATACAAAGAAGCGATTCGTATATCCAAACACATACAGGCGGTTCACACTTCAGAGAGTGAGTAACCTTCATAGAACTGGGATTGAGAATTGTATTATGGCCACACGTAACGCTGTATGTCAGGGAAGACCAATCAGATTTCAGGTGATGCGTCGATTGCAGAGAAATATGCTTTTACAGTACCCTGCCATTACCACTGTTCATCAGTCGAGTGCATTTATCTTGTACTCCTGGCTTGATTAGTTTTGGAGGCAGTCTGCAGGTGATCTGCATCTTTTCATTGCTTTTCACACATGGATTGTATAATGGTTAGAAAAATGGATGCAGAAGAAAACCAGAAAACAAACATTCAATAATGTTCTAAAGATTTACCCACAACGGAGCATTAATTTCCACAAACAATATTAGATTTTTCTTCTCAGTAGCCCAACAGAAAGCAACTTAACTTGATCTATGGATTTCATTTACTGTTATCTAATATAGCGCTGTGAATCTCATTTGTTCTGGAGCTGAACACTGAGGCTTATTACTGTGAAAGACAGTGTAAATGGTTTTACAATTGAACATGGAATGTTTCTTTGGTGAGCGCTTCGCAACATATATTTTAGTTTCCATTTCTTAACTAGGCATACGTGAAGTTGGTGTGGAGGAAAAGAAAGTGATGACGTATATTTTTACAAGTTGTGTGAAGTGACTGTTAACATTTCTTTTTGGAAGGTCAATGAAACAAATACAGAGATGCAAAACGACCAGAAAAATTCAAAAACACCTACAAAGAGATGCAAAATGACTACAAAACAAAAAACAATAAAGAGACACAAAACTGCTACAAAGACGAGCAAGAAAATTAGAAAGACACACAAACAAATGACAAAAGTACACAAAAAGAGATGCACAAGAGCTGAAAAAAAGATGCGAAACTGCCACAAAGAGACACAAAACTACAGAGACAAAAAATAAAAACTGCAAAGAATAACAAAATGGCTACAGACACAAAATGACAAGAAAGGCACAAAACAACCAAAAACAGACACAAGATGGTCGCAGAGAGGCACAAAATGAACACAAAGAAGACTCAAAATGACAAGAAAGAAGTTTAAAACAACTATAAAGAGACAAAAATTGTTTGTGCCTGTTTCAATACCTGGGTAATATGTGGGGGTTGGCTTTTACATGTGTTTGTGCCAGAGGCCCAATGCCTCATACTGTGTCCATGGTTTTCAGTATACTCTTTCTACAATGTAATCAGTGTGTAGGAACTGATAAATTAGTTAAAACAAGTATCAACATCATTACCATATATACTCAGTGGGCAGACGTGTGCGAAGCCACTTGAAAAGAAAAAAGCATATTACAGCTCTAAAATTACTAAATCAACCCTTTGGTTTTTTTTCTTCTTCTTCTTTTTTTTTTTTTTTTCACCTGTGCACAAGTAATACAGAAATACAAATTGTTAATTATAAATATCAGGCTATTTTATAATTTAAGGTTATAAATTAAAAATCTCCCCGTGTGGGTTTTCCAAGAACATTATACTTAAGTATTTTAGCAGATCGCTAATCTGAGGATGTGGGTTACAAAAGAGAGAGAATCACCTGCTGCGAGGGTTATTTTTCTCGGAAGGAGGCTTCACATTTTATGCTGTTATAGCTGTTTCATGGTGGTTTCATCATCTGAGTGCAACTAACGATGGGATCTACCAATTATGCCGGACAAAGTTGAGAAAAGCCATTGTGTCTGGTTCTTGTTAATACAGTTCATATATATTTACACCAATCAGCGGAAGTGTGGGCGGCTTATTTTGGTGAGAGGAGAATGCAATGTAGAGACTTGAGTCTGGCTCCTGAAGGCTCCCCTGGAGACTCCGCTGTCATCTAAGGGTCATGACACCTCCCTGCGTCTGTATTGTGACTGACATAATTGCTCATAACCACGAAATGATGATGTCATGGTGCGTACAATGCCAGTGAATGCTCAGAGCAACACTGCTCTTTATTCTCCTCCTATGAATCTGCTTTGTAGGTGCTTGAGGTTTAGAAAATGGTGCCAAGTCTTGCCAAACATTTTCTCCTTCCTGTTGGCAAGAACAATGTGGAATCCTTGCCATGGAAGGAAAGCATATTTCACACCCATACACACCTACACATCAAGTGGGATAGATTAGAGACAAGAGGCTTAGGGCATGAAAAGCACAAATAAGATTTCTTGGAGCATTCCCATACTGTAGCATGCTTGCAGCTTTCCGGTTCGTTTATTACCAGCCTCATGTGTTTGCTTGCTGTGCTTTGTGCTAGCTGAAAGTACAATGCACAAACACTGCAGGGCATTCACAAAGGAAAAAGCCTAGTGTAGACAATGCTGGGATACTTGAGGAGAGCTTTACAGTTTTAACATGTTGATGCGAGGCCTTGTGTTTACTAAAGGGTGACGCAAGAAGAGAGGCCACATTCTTCAAGTAGATGGATGTAGAAGGCGGTTTGCAACCTTTTCTAACTTGAGTGGTGGGTTTGCCTCCAGACTCTTCTGCTTTCGCAATCTATCATTAACTTGATGATTTCAATAAATCGAATCAAATCAAGTTAAAGGACAACGGTGTTATTAAGGTATGTTCCCTGTAGACGCCTCATATCTTCTAATATTACTTACACATTAATTAAATTCATTTTAGTAGGTCTTTGTGCTGCGCATATATTCAAGATAAAAGGGAATTAACAAGTCTAAGAACACTGAAGTCAATACTTGTGTCCTTGTGGAGAACATACAGTACCTCCTTAGTTGTGATAGAGAGAACAAACTTCTGAGAGAAGTGAGAGCAGAGCAACTCCTGATATTGATTTTCAAATCTTTTAATGGTTTTATAATGTGGATAACAGCTCTTTGTAGAGTTCATGCTTTATTCTCACGATGGAAGTTGGTTTCCCACATTCGCTCTTCTTCAATAACCAACAGACCTCTTGGATCTATATTTGCATAAGGAGCACACCTAGGCCAATAGACGTCGTGTGATGTGTCACTGAGGGAACAAGACAAGCAGCTTTCAATACGGCCTTCTCAGGAAGCTGCTTTTCATTAATGACTCTTCTCTGCAGACTGAGAGGCTGCAAGAAGCACAATCCATGGTTTTAAAAAAAGAGACATTAAACATTGTTTCACACATTAATATTATCACATTCATCATCATGTGGATCTGGTGTCGCTGCTCTGTAAAATGTGCCAATCACAACGACACTATCACCCTCAATATAACTCTTCACTGTAATGAGCATAAGGCAAGCAAAGCATTACTTTCTTGCTTTAGGGTGATCTTTGTCATTAGCACTGTCATAGTTTGCCGTGGCTTCTTCTTCTTCAGCTGAATGAGAAAAAGCACGATCTACAGTAAATGCTAATTTGCTCTGGTTTGACAGAATGCACTGACATGGAAGAGATTACCTTTGACTGGCTATCTCTGAAGCCAGCAGACAGTCAGCTTTCAAATGTGAACTCACTTTCATACTGTATCGACTTGTGTTTGCTATAAGAAATGTTTTTGTTGAGTTTAGCCCATAGTTTAACTGCTCATCATCTGAAATGAGGGCTACAGCTGCTGATTATTCACTAGTTTATTAGTTCTATTTCGATGAATTCTTTGATTTATAATATAAGGTCATATGTCCAATGCAGATTCCAGATCCCACAAAAGGGATTCAGTAATTATATAACAGAGAGAAAAGCTTCAAACACCCATATCGGACAAACTGAAACCCACAAATGTTCGGTATTTTTATGTAAAACAAATAATCAGTCATTAACATGTTTTTTTTTTTTTATGTATATTATTATTTTGATTAAAAACCAAAAACCAAAACACACTTGAGGTCTCACTGTAAGTAAATGAGTAGATTAATTTCATTTCAGTTCTCTAATCAGTTATTTGAACAATAGTTAGAGCACTTGAAGTATCTGAGGCTGGTGTCCCTGATACTGCTGAACCTCTGTAGATCCAAATCTAATGCATCGTGAGTATCTTGTGTGGGTCCAGAGAGATGAATAAATAAATGAAGTGAAGCACAGAGGACTGACCAGGCCCCTCGCTGCAGCAGGGGGGCCTTCAAAGGGTTTGGGTGCTGTAAATCATTACACTCAGCATCACTGATGATCAAAGGCATGAGTTGCAGGTTTCTCGTGCACTCGCTCGCGCTCTCTTTCTCGCCCCCTCCTGATCTAAAAACACCACTGGACCACATTAATCCACCCGCCACATGGTTTGTTTTCAGAGCATAATCACAGAGCGCACAGTGAACTACTTAAACCATCTTAATGATTACCCCTGTGACTTACACAACTTGACACAAGGCAGTATATATTAGCTCAGCATGCAGCCACTATTCCCTCCTTTCAGGCCGGCCTCCCAAAATGTTGTGAGCCCCTGTATCTCAACGTGAGAATAATATGCTGCTGCCATGCAGGGAGTGTGAGGGAAAAATACCTCTAACCACCTTAAAAGGTTTAGGCAGTATATGTGACTTACAACAAGACGGAGTTTCATCCTGACATGAGATGAAAGCAAAGCAGTCAACCAGGACCAACACTTTAATACAACTCCTACTCTGTGTCTTACATGCGATCTGTTAGTTTCCTAAACCTAACTCTAAAATGAACAAACAATAATTTACTTGCCTTAACAGACAGAACTATTGGAGTTCATGCCGATTCAAGATTATTCTAAAAAGCTGGTTAGTAGGAGAAAGTAAGAGAAAAAAAGAAGTGACAGAAATAGAGGAGAGTAAAGGAATGAAGTTTGTTGCTGATCTTGCAATGTTTCTTCTAGACTGCTAAGTAAACAGCTGTTAATGCTAACATTAGCTATGTAGCAGTAACAAAACTTACAAATAGCTCTTTTAGAGGTTAGGACAGGTGTTATTCTATATTTTTCTATTTGTCAACAAAAACCATTAAAAGGACCAAAAGTGTTAGTGCGTCTTTACTTTCCTACCCTGTCTGTGAACCTCAGCCCCAATGAACAGCAGTCAACTGGTTCCTACTGAACATGTGCATTTTGGTGTGGTTACAAATATATATTCCTATTTAAACAGGAGGACAATGTGCATTTTTGGGGACTAATTTCAGCTGCGGATTAATACATATTTGCTGGTCTAGTGAGTATTTCATGTAGCAGGGATTTAGTTATGTCGTTCACCTAACTGGGTTTATTTAGTAATGATATAATAAATGGGACTTAGAAATGTAGTAAAATGAACAACAGCAACAACTATATTTTCTTAACACATGCATCAAGCAGGACAACTCCTGCCTTACGGCAACTCTTAGTGGACACACTACCTCAAATATTGAAACACACAGTAAACACACAGTCTGCTATAGTAATTACATATGTCTTGCAGGAAATCAAATGTGTGGGATCATTTCCAGAGGCTAAAGGACGACCCCAAGAAGATGACATGCAAACTCTGAAGGCAAACATTCACCTATCATTCATCGACCTCAAACATGGCTTATCATTGGAAGCATGTAAGTAGCCTAACATTAGCAACTTAGCATGGCCGCTCGTTCTGACATTCTCCCCTTGCTGGTTGTTATGACTGTGACGCCCCTCCCAGTGTCTTGGAGGTTGTCCTTGCCCACATCAGCAGGCAGTTGGTTGGCATGGGAGGGTCGTCAGCTGATGCTGTTCACCTGGGCCTTCTAGAGTATAAAAGCTGGCCCATGTGTTCAGTTATCTGCTCCTTTCCAACCGCTGACATCCATTTGTTTTGATATACGGTTTGTTTTTGCACATACAACACTCCCACAGCACATATACCACTCATCCATGCACTGCTTTCATGGTCTTTTCTTTTGGTTATAACACAATGTTTGTTTTTTAGTATAACTTATATAATGTAGTATTACTCATTAACGTTAATGTTACTTGTAATGTACTTTAACACCCCCACTCACCCCTCACCCCTAAAAATCTATATTTCAATAATCAAATTAATATCTTAATATAAGTATAGACTAATGGCTCATCCTAATCCTAATGTGAGAATATGTTCAACGTGTTTCATCAGTCAGGGCTGTTACAACTCTCAGTGTATACCAGTGTATTTAAGATGCTACTTGTACCTGATCAAGGCCAGAACAAATCCGGGTTCTCCATGTAATTATGTACAGGAGGTGTGTCCACATCCAATTATAGATTATTGTGGGGGTTGGCAGTACTCATGCATATTGTTATTTGTTCACCGTGTCTGAGCTGTATAATACAGAGCTCTCTATACTCAGGGGCTTTGAAAAACTGCGTATGCATATATCTTTAGTGTTGAATCTTTACAGTTTTATGCTCCTGGTTCTCTTCTGTTTACCCATCATTTCCAGGAAGTATCTTGTGGCCACTGAAGGCTTAAATTAGCATTAGCCCAAGGTTAATTGTGTAGGAAATAAGGGGATACTTTAATATAAATCAGCTTCTGTTGCATTGTGGAGTAATTGTCATCACTCTGATTACAGTTTATTAAAATTACTTGCAATCTACATAAAGTGGTGCTTGTACTTTAAATATTCTTGCAGAAGGGAAACTGAGGAAAAGAATAGTCAATATTTGTAATGTTTGGTATTCAGTACACAAGCCATTGTCAAAAAAGTGATGAGCCTTTCCATCTCAGATATTGTCAGACATTTGTGATAACAGCTCTGAATTACGAACCCATGACGTTTCTCTGAGAGCTGTTTGAATTCCAGTTTGAAAAGTTTTCCAACTATGTTCCTGCAATTTGAATAAAATACTTATTTAATCATTGAATCAACAACTATGATAGGTGGCAGAGAAAGCAGAAAATGGAAATGTTGATTTCATTTCTGTCATATTATTCTCTTTGGGATCCAATTTAACCTCTGTCAGGCAATAGATCAGATGAAATTGATGTTCATTTTGAAGACCCGTGATATACAGATAGTCAATCAAAAATGAATGTTGCAGGGTTTCTCTCTCTCTCTCTTTCTCTCTCTCTCTCATTTATATAGCCTTAGCTTTTCAGAGCACTGGAAGACAAATTAGACTCCCCACTCAGTCAATTCATTTTTTTTCCTGATGTGGAGCTTTGGAGGGCCTCTTTTCACTTCACCTTCACACTTCACAAAATATAAATCACACTGACATCATGACTATGAGTCTGCAACTTTGTATTTTTTCATACTGTATATATAGACATCCATATACAGTATTATAGCCTTAAGTATAGTGCATACATATATTTTTAGATGGAAAAAAAATAGAGGAAGATATTAAGAGACGGAGAGCGCTCTCAGCATCAATCCCAGCCCATACCCATAATTAAAATGAATATTTTATCCCATATTAATTTTTTCAGCTCAGCTCTACCTCAGCCATTCCAGTGGACTGCCGGTCCAAACTGGACTCATTACTGCAAAACTATGTTTGGAACAGTAAACGTCCTAATGTTAAATGGTTTCTTAGATCACATAAAAATTACAAACCTTTATTAACTTTATTAACAGGTGAACAAAGCCGAGTTAGTCTGAAGAGCGACTAAAGACCAGGTGTCAATCATCTCCTTTTATACAGCCTAAGAATGTATCTTTGTCCACATCATCAAGTGGAAAGTCCCAGTCACAGGTAATAAATAAACTCCTGCTTCATCATGTTTATAATATCAATTCTTAGCAGCAGGTTAGAGTCCGAGATAACTTTATCTTTGTTAATAACCTCACTCGCTCTACATTGAACAGCTGTGTAGCTGTGCATGTCTTTTATAACCTTACAACCTACAATATAACATCCATTCCACTCTTGTTTACAATTCCCATGAGTTAATATTACACGATGAGTATACGCAAATGAAATCATATTAGTTATATGTTTACAATGCAAGAGGTCAGTTGGAGGATGGGCCTTACCTCACTTTTAGCTCCATCACTGGGCATTTGCAATCAGGAACCTGGGCTACTTGTTAGATGGTGAAGTCATTGCATGGGAAAATATTAAAAAGCTAAAAGCTCAGGAGAGGGGTAGTTCTGAATTCAGACTGCATGTAGAAAAAAGATGGTGGAGATCTCTTCATGACATTTCACTCTGTCTCTGGCTTCAGTATTTCATAAGCTGCAATTATATTCAGAATCAATATTTCTCAACCAATACTGCTCATGACTATACATTTGTGGTCAGCCCTCATAAAGAATGTCCACAATCTAGGCTATATATTTCTATATGTCTATATTTTGTCATATTTCAATGAAAACAGTTTTATTCTGGTTTGCCAATAAAAAATGAAAGAAAGAAAAAAAAATCTCCCTACAAGCTTTGCAAACCAGATAGTTTCCAAGCACATCTGAAGTCAGATCAGTATGTCGATGTGACGTGATTGTCCCTCAGTGGGTTAACTGTCAAATTATCACATTGGAATAAAATGGTCTGATAAAATGTGCATATAGAAAGACACCAGGTGTACAAGGCATAGAGAGATGTTAACACGAGTCAATTAAGTGCACCTCCCACCTGTGATGGAGAGCAGATTCATTTCTATTTAACAACAGAGGAAATGAAAGTTCATTGGGTAATATTGTTGTGAAGAACGGCCAGATGGGACAGCTTTCAAAAATAGTAACAGGGGAAGGGAAAAAAAGAATCAGTGGGGGGAAAATTAGTCTATGACTCTGTGACAGTTTCACAGGTCATTGTAAAATGGAGCGTCCCTCTGGTGGAATGGTAATAAGTTTGTTAGATTACTTTTGTTTAACCTTTCTTTAACCTTTGTTTAGGAAAACAGGCCCGTTTCAACTGAAATGATCAGAGCTAGTCACAGAGTATTAGTGAAATCCAGAAGTGGCGGCTTTGATGGTGTCAGAGTCGAAATTACTTCATTTTAAACCAATTATTACATCATTTACAGATTCAAAGCACACCGGCTCTTTGTTAAAGCTTCTTTAAACAAAGCAAAACTACTTCAGTATGACGTTCAAAAAAGAAAACGCTCTCTGCAGCATTCTGTTAATTTACAGTCCTTAATACAGCAACAAATCAAGGAGTAAATGAACTTCAATGTCACTTCAGTGCTAACATCACCCTGATAGTGGCTCTGCTCATGTTTATTTCATTCTTTAAAAGACAATTTTGCAATCCCGACTGAGCTCATAATAGGAAGAACATTAGTCGAGTGTGTGACTGTTACTGTAAATGTGAATATACTGTATATACAACATTGATAAATAACAAACTGGATTGGTTATGGTATAATAATGTATAATTAAGGCGTTATGTTCCAGATAGGCAAATGATTTTGCAGGAAACGGCACAAAATGTGTGAAATGTGGAAAATAAGGTGGATTCAGAGACGCACAAGTCACATAAAATAAAGAGCAGGAAAAAGTGGAGAGGAGTTGTGGGCAGCAGATTTCATTTGTTACAGTTAACACAGGGCACATGATTATCCTTAATTACAGCCATAAATTAGAGCAGAGGTAGATTCAGCTGAAATCTAAGATGGCGAGTGGGGACCTAAAAATAACTCCATCATGTTCAGTGTCAGCTTTGCTTTGAAAATCATTAGAAATGATTTGCTTTCCTCTGCATAATGAGCCGCAGTCGTTGCCTGGAGTGATCTGAAAAAGCAGTGGTCCGCTGGCTTTCACTGCTCTTCCTGCTGTGAGCAAACCACAGCAATTAGGAGAGGCAAGATACATAATGTACAAAAGTCATTTATGATGCTATATGTTTAGAGCAACAAAACCTCTTCCACAGAGATAAAGGTTATGATGTTCTCTCTGGCTTCCTACTGAGAAAACAATTGAGTTAGGTTTGAGTTTACAATAATAATTAAAAAAAAAAAAAAAAAGTTAAACCACAGTCCCTTGTGATCTTCTTGATGGAAGGTTTGTGTGCTTGTGGATGTTTTACAATGGCAAAGGTCAGATTTTACTCCCAACTTTGCTCACTGCAGCTTCCTCACAAGACGCAGAATTAGTATTAATGTAAAAAAAGTGTTTTTAGTATGAATTAAGTAGGAATAGCCAGCCCATAGAAATAGAAATCGGCTCTTTAAACGACATAATACTCATGTTACAATATCCTGCTTTAATTCTAATTTATATGCAGTAGATTAAACAGTAATCAAACCGATCAGTCCCACAGCGCACCTAGCTCCAGCCTCCAGGCTCAGTGATTCTCTGTCATTCAGCATATCCCTGCTGAAGCATGAAGTTGGCTGAAAGAAAAGCTCCACCCAAAAACTGTAACATTTGTATTAATTACTCAATATGTCTGTATTTTTCCACAGAATATAGACCTGGAAGAAAAATGGCAGCCATTTAACAAAATTCCTGCAAGAACTACCCATGCAGCATCATCTATAGCAGCTATCCAAAAATGATCACTGTATTCCTCAAAAATAATCTGTATTCTCGCAAAGATATTGTTAAAATTAGAGTTTTGTGGTTTAGTTTTTCATTCTTTGTTATTTAACTCAAAAGATCTGATCCACATAACACTGTGTCTTTGTGTGTAGCTTTAATGCAGCCATTAGTATGACAGAACAGTTCTCACTAGAGATTAGGAGTAAAGCACTACACAGGAAGTTCTTGTCATGGATAAAAAGTAGTGAATAGTCGAGCTTATTCAATCTTTTTATGCCTCCTCACCGGCGTCTGTCAGGGCTGGAGGCATTATGTTTTTGGGTTGTCTGTCCATCACAAATTCATACGCTAATTATGACATATTAACTCACCTCATAACTCAAATATCTGTAAGCATAAAATGAAGTGATGACTTTTTATACCCAAATGGTCAAAGGTCAACATCACTGTGACATCATCATGTCCTGCCAAAACACTTCTGACTATTATTCAACGCTGTAACTCAGGAAGGGGAGGAGCTTGTGACCATAAGCCCTGCAACATGGCTGCTTGGCGGAGGCAAGCAACCACCAGACGGTCATTTTTATGTGCAACTGATACTTATTAAAGTGTCTCTGACGTGGGCCTTATTTTCATTGTTTTGTTCATCATTTCCAATCGTTCCGACAACTTCTTAACATTATCATCCATTAGGCAAATAAGAGGTCAATGAGAGGTTGAAAACCAATCGATCATGTTGTTTAAACCAAATTATTTTGAGGTCAAAGCAAAAGTGAATGCACCTGAAATTGCAATTATCCTTTGTACTGTAAACTGTAAAGTACCAATATAGTGAAATAGACCAGGTCAAATTTGAAAGTAATTGTGCAAAAAATCATTTCCAACTGCCTGTCTGATCATTGGGCTGCTTGTGTTGCCTCAGAAATTAAAGCAGTGTTGCTGCAGATATTACAATTTAAGACGGTGAGTTACGGATACAATGTCATGTAAAATGGTCTCCAACTTGTTTCTTTATTATAATATTAATTATTATGTATTTATATTTATTATATATGTGATGTAAGCTAGATGTCTCTGTGCTCTGCTGATATTTACCACAGAGCTTTGTATTTGCTGGAACTGTCATATTTCTAACATGATTATTGTATGGTACATTTCCAATGAAACCATGGCACTCCCAACATACAGTAAGTAAAGGAAACTGTTTGCTTCCTTGTGAAGTAATGGTGACGTATCGCTCAGTAGGATGCAGCTTTGCGGTGTCTGTGTGTGAATGTATGTGTTTTTGACAGAGAGCCAGAAAGACATCTGTTTTGCTTGTTTTTCGGTTCAATCATGTCTATTCTCTCAGATAATAATCTCTAACATTTATTTTCTGTATGGCTTCAGTGCCACACGGGCTTGTATTTTCAAGAATGCCGTGTTCGAGTTCTGCCAGAATTAGGGCCAAAAGAGGTTTCTCCTGAAGGTGCACACCCACTAACCTTTCTCATCAGGGTTATATTGTAGAGACCCAGCAATCTTCTGCTGTTGTAGAAAATGAATTGTGATGGCAGTGCAGCGAGAGTGGGAAATCAGACAGGCTAGGTGCATCTGACAGTTTGTAAAGAAGCGGCACGAGAAACCACAAAGATCTCCGAGTCTCGGAGCCCGTGAAAGACAAAGCCAAGACATGTGATTGCAATCAGGGGGGGAACAATGTTGGGTGTAATAACTGGTTGGATATCAACTGTTCCCCACAATGTTTGCAAGATACTCCCGTCGCTGACAGTACATCCACCGCAGAGCTTGATTAGGAGCGTCCGGGCGATGGGCAGAGGAGGTAGGGAAACATCATTTCACTCTAACTGCATCCTAAGCGGCAATGACTCATGACTGCTGTGCTGTCCTGCGTGTAAACAGAGAAACTTGTGGAGATTGATGGTTGTTGTGGTGGTAATAGCAGGCTATCTCAGGGCCTGTCCAGGTTCCATTCAAACAGATCCCTCCCTCAGGTCTCCAGATAAAAATCCCATCACGGGCGAAGGTGAGGACTGATAGAAACAAAACCGCGGCCCGAGTCTTCAGAAGGCCTTTTGTCTGCTCCGCGGGGGTCTGTGATACAAAGTCAGCTTTAAGTATAGCACATTTCCAGTCATCTGCATGTAGTGCAAGAGTCCATTATGTCTTGCATGGTTCAATTGATTTTGATGATAATGGCTTATATATCATTTCTCTTGCATCCATCCCAGCATAATTAATGTGTATAATTAAGATTTCCATTACAACAGAGCAGCTGTTGTTAGCTTCATGCTGATAATGGACTTAGATCGGACTGAGATAAATTTGCTTTGTTGATTAGGTTAGGAATTACTCAGCTGTTTAGTTTTGACTTTGAGCTTCTTGTTGTACGTTATGTAACCAACCTAACAGCAAATGACAGTTCCTTTGTTTCTCAAGTGCCTGACTGCTGTAGATGAGATTAAGGAGATGTGAAGTATGTAAAATACGAGTCATGCAGCAGCTAAATGGTTGATTTCATGATGATAATGATAATAAATGCATTAGGGGCGGCTGTGACTCAGGAGGTGGAGCGGGTTCATCCACTAATCTGAAGGTTGGTGGTTCATTTCCCGCCTCCTCCACTGTCTTTGGGCAAGATACTGAACCCCAAAGTGCCCCTGATACAGTATATCATCTGTGTGTGTGTGTGTGTGTGTGTGTGTGTGTGTGTGTGTGTGTGTGAGAGAGAGAGAGAGATAGAAAAGCACTATGTGTAGAAAAAGTGCTGGTGGAGTGGGGTTTGCCTGCTGGATTGCTAGCTGTTTGACTGTTGGGGACTTTCTGTTATAACTATTAGGGATGTAACATTTCTGAAACCGACACTGAAACCACGAGACAAACTTCCATGATCTCATGTTGCGATACTGGAATGTGGAACCATGACGGGGTTTGCAGCAGGGGACGGCTACAGCACAGTTTCTCTTGTTTTATCTTTAAATCAGTAAATAGCTACGCTGTCCGTTTCATTACTTTTTATTCATGTAGATATACAAATGTCAATTAGATGGTAATCTGTCTGATCCATACACAAATGTAATGTATGCTCATATATTGAATTTCCATATATGAAATACTATGATACAAACAAAACCAGCAGAGAATTTAATGTAAATTCAATGTAAATTCAATTTTTTCTGGACAGTCTTAATGAATTCTTTTCTTTGATTTTTTTTTTTTGGCATGCAAGCCAAAGTTTCAGACCCCATTGACTTTGCACAACAAAACCTCTGGAAGAAACCACAGCTTCTCAACGTCACTCAAACGGAAAGCATAAATAAGTCCAAACAAAATCACCAGTACATCCATCCAGAATTTGAGAGACATAAAACCCTGATGGTTGAGTATGATTGACATGTGTTGAGTTTCAATGGGAATTCCTGCCGGCACTTGCTCCTCATTGACCACTATGACAGTGACATAAAGTCCTCAAATGTGTAGTGTAGACTGGAGACTGTGACCAGTTGACTGCAGTCAAATATCTACAGCAATGATCCTCAATAATTGGATACCGGTCTATACAGCAAATATGATATCTGACAAGAACAGACATCAGGTATCCAATCCCACTCCACCCCACCACCACCTCTTCCTGCAAGTGTGAGCAATAAGGAAAAGGCAGATTGTGTTTTTCACTTGTTTGTAGGTGCCTACATCCAAAAAGGTTGAGATCACTATTGTCAATCCCTCGGCTGGAGTATAAATCCTGTTTAACACTGAAATGTCTGTGCTGGTTGTAATCCGATTAACTCAACTAATCTGACTATCTTTATAGCTCCCTTTGATGCTAGGTCCTCTATATTGACTTAAGTCCATTGAAACTGCATGCCAGAGTCATAGGTCACGTTGATCTCATTTGTTGGCAAATCATATGACAGTTAATATGAGAGGGCAAAATAAGCCTCTCAGCATTGATTGCACCTGTCATTTACACGGTGTAAGAGAAACCTGTAAGAAAGAAAAAAACAAACAGCTGCTTCGTATGTGGCTGTCAATGCTCCACTAGCTGCCTGTATGACTCAAATATCAGACTATTTACAGCCCATTTATTAAATCTTAAACCATCATCTGCATGCATACTAGTTTCTCACTAGTGTGCATTAAAACTGTGCATGTGGTGCAGCCGAGTCAGACTTCTGCTTAAGCATGTTTTATCTTAAGTTTTTGGAAAAGACCCCGCAGCGCGAAGTGGAGCCAGCTAGAGCTGCAGGACGGGTAGCATTATCTTGTAGGGATGGAACAGTTCGGGGCATGTGCGTATTGTTCGGTTCAGGGCATGTGCAGAAAAGCCTTGTGCCAGTAACCCAGTGAAGTTTTGTTCATGCTAGCGGCAACACGTCCAGTATCTTGGCTCACCTACGGAGACATCACCCCGGTGCATCAATTTGACAGCGCAAGGAGTTGAGAGTCGGGTAGGAAAGAACCATTTCTACTCCCCGCAGATTTTAAACTGCCTCTCAGTGAAAAGTTAGACAGGGCAAAAGCCATAACGAAGGGGTTATGGTCGATTATTAGGCTGTATATCTTATGCTGATGTATGGTATTTCTGGAGTGTAGAAAAAATAGAAATAAAAAAAACAACAACGTATACCGAACCGAAAAACCGTGATCCCGAAGCTGTGATACGAACCGAACCGTGGATTTTCTGAACCGTTCCACCCCTATTAGCTTGGATGTAAAGTTAATGCTCTGCCAGCAAACAAACTAGTATCAGTGTCCACAGCTTCCACTCACCTTGGAGTTTAATTCTGGTCACACATGGACAATAGACTTTCAATAAAACTACCAATTTACTTTATCTATTACTGTTTGCCATTACCCACACTCACAACAAGGCCGCAGTACACGGTACAACCACCGTGCAAGCGGCACATTGTAAACACATCTTCACGCACAAGAGATAGCACTTTGCTTATCTGCAGTATTCAATGTGTACCCACCACTAATCTGTAAAACAGGAGAAATAAATAAGCAGAGGAAACTTGCTGCCATTCCTCTGGTCTGTTTTGCCAGAATGGCACATACAAGCAGCGCACTACCACCCGCTGCTGCCTGGAGTAGTAAATATATACTGTATATCTTATTTATCTTTATATCTGTTATTTAAAATTTTTTTGTTAACACAAAAGCTTTGAAGGACTTAATTACATCACTGTATTTACACAAATAATACATTACATTAAATTGCCAAAAATGTGACCACATATTTTGTGTGGGTCACACGAACTTTAGTCAAAGTGAAGAACAAACATCTTTTTATTCCAAGAGTTTTGATGTAATCGCCTAATGTTTGCAAAGAAGTAAAACAAAGACAAAATACTCACCTCATGTGGAATAAAAACAATAACAACGCTCTGTTCTGTTGGGTTCCAGCGACAAACACGTGTGAACCATCCAAACATTTTAAATAACAATGGAAACGTTCCAGGTTGCAGGGTTAGCGGTAGAAAGCGCGGTGGATGGGTAGAGACGGTAAGTTAATGAGACTTCAGAGGCGCAAATGTTAATTTGGCGGAAAAGGTGGTGCAGATAGTCTGAACCCAGGTGGAAAGGTAACAAGGTGGACAAGCGGACATTACAAGAGCAACCAATGGGAACCGATTGTGTTTACTCTCGGTTAGGGTCAGCAGACGCTGGAACACTTTGAAGTTGTTTTAAAAGAACAACGGCTAAGATCGAGTGTGGAGGAAAGGTTCCATCTACGCTACCTACACTTTGCAGCTGCAAGGGAAGTACACCAAACTCAAGCTTGATAGCATTAGTTTGCAAATTATTTACCACTATGACTTTGACTTTACTTCAGCTTGGCAAAGATACTTAATCTGTATGACTTTGCATATCGCATATATATTATAGCGTCTCTTTTAACGTAAGTGTCAGCTAACAATCAAGCTGTTACACCAACTCTTTCCTCTCATTTTGCTGAGGGGAGAGTTAGCTAATAAACCTGAGGCGGTGTTAAATGTTTTAACTATTTAGCTACCTGCACACAATAGTTAATGTTCAATACACACATTCCTAGCGATTTTGGCAGATTTCCTAATTCATGAGATGTTTTTTCTGTCTCAGCAGATAAGTGGTGTGAGTTGTTGATTTCATGGGGTAAACTGAAAATGTGAGTGTTGCGCCATAGTTAAGGATGTTCAACAATTACATTTGTCATTGCTGTGGTGTTTCTGTGTGTCATGTTTACCGACCACCGGATGATGAGTTTTTTGATATACAATTCAATCAGTTTGTAACATAAAAATTTGATTTAATAACTTTTGGACTTTATGGTCTTCTGGCTCAGTTTGTCACAAAAATTGACTGATCCCCTCTCTTGTTCATATATACAACAGGAAATTCTCCTTTGGCAGCCCAGTACTTCATGTTATCTGTGGACCAGACCATTGTGAACAGCCACATCACTGTCTTCAGTGACGCTCTTGTGTTGATGTTTGGCTCTTACTACTGCATGAACATTTCCTACCCAGAAGCCCAAGGAGCAACATTGGAGTTCTTGCAGAGGTAAGAAAGCATAAGTTAATTCATTACATCAAAACAGATATAGGATGACCAGAAAAATGCAATCTTAATGTCATGCAATCCAAAACAACAGCCTTGCAATAAACCTCACCTTATCAATTCTGTGGCAATTTTGACAGCTGCAATTTGTGTTGATGTTTAATTGGACTGCATTATATCCTTTCTAATGTTCTCCACCTATATTTTTATATGACTGAAAGACTGGGGCTCTAAATGAAGGCTACATGTTCTTGCTGTGTTTGTAAAAGGCTTCGTCGGGTTGGAGTCCTGCACAGGTCCAGTTTTAAAAACCTGTTCCCGCCCCAAGCCTGCAAAGACCACACCCAACCCCTTATTTGTAATTATCTCCTAATTAATTGGCTTGTCATTTATAGCTATTGACTATTGATGTCACCATTCAAACAAACAACAGTTGTCACTAACATTTTATCTGTTGTGGCTAATTCATGTTAATTCATAATCTCCACAAACTATTATGACTATTAGTCAAGTAATTAGGTAAGATCACTTTTACATGTTTCATTTAAGAGTAAGACTAAATATGACTGAAACTGCCTCCAGATCTCCTTAAAATGAACAATTCCTGGTTACCATTCATAAAAATATGATATGATATGATGGTAATGTTTATTGATATTTATTTTAATTTGCAGCAAGCTGTAGCACATAGACCTGAGCAGTGCTCAAATGCTGAAATGATTAGTAGATTAATAGATTGACAAATAAATAATTAATCTAATCTAATTAATTAATTCATCTTTTAAGTTATTCATTCAGCAAAAATAACATTGTCTGGCTCCAAATGATTTTCAGTTGTGAGGATGTCCTACTTTTCTTTGTCTTATATCACTGCTAATGAAATTTCTTTTGGGTTTCTTACTGACTAAAAAAACTGACTAACAAGTATAAAATAAAACAAGACATTTACAGACTTCACCTTAGTCCAGTGTATTGTGAAGAGCATTTTCACTGTTATCTTCGGTTTATAGGCAAAACAATTGAAAAACAATGCACAAAAAAACCCCAATAAGATAGTTGTCTATGAAACACATACGGCTACATCCTTTAGAGTGTTGGACAGTTGTAAAGTTGTTTTTCATCACCATTCCAATTGTCAGTCATTCACTACTGGTCATCAGAGGACTACCAGCTGAGAGTACCAACACATTCTTGTTTCTTGTGTGTATATATGTATGTTTTGGCTATGTCTCCTATTTATTCTTGATTCATGCTCATGTCGAGCTGCAGCAACAGGCGCCAAATGTAACAGAGCTTCTGCTAATGTTTGTTTATGAAATAATGACAAAACAAAACTCAACTACCCAAGAAACCTTTGAGTAGACAATCGTCAAGTTACTTTCTGTTCCCTAATATTAGTACAGGCAATATATCCCAGGTAAACTAACAGACATACAGGGTACTCTGGAACAGGGAGAACATGCAAACTCCTACCACAAACATACTCTGTGCCCACTGTTCTACTGCCTTTATTGCACATGTATGAAAAGAGTATATTACAGTAGAGTCCACAGTTTAATACTGAAGTTATTGTATTTTATTTGACAGATGCCTTTTCAAGATAAATCCCGACGAGGAATCGAAAGTGGAGAGGAATGCTTCAGAAAGCACCTGGCGGCCCAGTCCAAAGGTTCTTTCCCTGATAACAAAAATTGTAGACTATGAATCGAGGGAATAAAAAAAAACATTCTTCAGAAAAGAAAACATTGGAGTCTGGTCTCCCTCCTCTCACATGCACAGTAATTCATACCAGTCTCACATAGTGTTTTCTAAAACACTCACTGTATTCTCGAGTTTGAGTGTGCGTGAAGTATTGTCAGAGTGTACCACTGTAACCCAGATGCATACTGGTGTATACTGATGTATATATGTGATAATAACATATCCCCTTATAGGTGACCTATATGGCAACATCACTCTTGATATAGGGACATATATGTAATGTATTACATTTCTATGAAAATAGATTTATTATCATCTGCTTATTGTCATCAGTTCGTCCCAGACAAATGTGATGCGTTTAAGCTGTTTCCAATGTATTACACATTACACCTATTGTATTGTCTTCCAACTGCATGTGTCACATGACTACTTTGGTTCAATCATGATCATTGAGTGATCACGCCTGTGGTAAAAGTAAGGCCACTTTAATTAACTCAAGATGGATAATAACCCTGAGACTGCAGACAAGTCAGCAGTGTAGGATCTGAAAGGTCCAACTGAACTCACCATTCATCATCCACCATTCAGAAACAGAGCCAGACCCATGAATCAGCCTGGCCGATATATGGGCCAACATTCGCATATTGCACATACATTGTATTTACAGTATGAGGGCTGATGAGTAATTGGAAATTACTGTACAGAAGTGCCTAAATATGTTTTAGGTAATGTAGAAACAGTGTCTCCATTTACTGAGAGCACTGACAAATTGTCCTTACGAGGAAACAGTATCGGCTGGAAAAATCCACGCCATTGACTATAGTCAGAAAAAAGGTTAATCTATTATTAATATTTATAATTATTATTATTGTTATTTTATAAAGGAGGAGAAAAAGGTCTTGTTGGGTCTGTCAGAGGACCATTGATTAACAGAGCTGAGCAGTGTGTTGCAGCAGGGAAAAAAAGCATGCATTTTAATTGAAGTCGGACTTTAATCTATATGTAAAGTATGGTGTATATGCATAATATATGCAAAAGTAGAATAAAAATATCAAAAGCAGATAGTGCTTTAAATAACTAAGCACAACGATCTCTATCAGTATGATGCTGGTAGAAAAAAATAAAGCGCAGAGTACACTGTCATAATGAGCAATGTGTCAGCTTACATACATGGCTTTTTATCTTTTAATGTAGACTGCATTAAATCATCTTGCACATGTGCTCCTTTTATATTGTAATGGGAAACCTGCAAGTGTATATTTAGTTTGTGTCTTCCTGCATGTACAGTACATTCATTCTCCAGTCTGTCATATCATTCCTCCTCTGCGAAAAACCTTTTTTGTGCGGTGTTCTGACCTTTCCATTATGAGTTTTTTTGTGTCACATCAGGACTATAGCGCCTTAGACATAATTGTTTCTGAGGAGCCAAATAAGATTTCAATCCAAATTCACAAACATTCTCAATGCGTTTGACTTGCTGATGGAAAAACAAACTCGTCATAGGCTTCACAACACATCATATCCCAAATATATTTCCGTCAGAGTCTGAGCCATTCACACCCTCAAATACATGGGAAACTTATGTTTAGCTGTCACATACTGTCAGTCCGGCTGTCGCGGGATTTTAGAAGTGTGCAAATACAAAGATAAATATGAAAGTGTATGTGTGGGGCGAATAATGAAGGGTTTGCTGTAACTGTCAGACTCTCACAGATCACAGCGTGCATACAGGAGATTATTCCTGGGGAAGTGACATGTCGATGACGTGCAAATCTGTATACACAATTACTATTATACAGACTTCAAGGGGACAGTGGGAGTCATAAATCTCCAAGAATGCGGTCACATTCAGGAAAAACAGTCGATTGATTTTATGCTCGGCAACATTTCAAACGTTTTTATTTAAAGTTTAATTATTTCAAAAGAGACAGATGAGGTATGAGAATAGAGAAAAATACTGTAACACAATTCAAATAATGTACTGATATTACAATTTCCCATTTTAGCTGACAGTGGCTACTGTGCTCCTCAAAGTGATTGTAGCTGTTACTGAAAATTGTGACGTATAGCCACACTATAACCTGTGTAATTTTAACAATAAAAGCCTATGAATTAATAGTCTTATATGAAAATTTAGCCCACCAATAAAGCCTGCAAGTTGATGGTATTCAAGGTGACACTAGAGAATTTTGGAAACCCATAACAATTTAAAATAATCAAGAGCGACGATGGTTTCTAAAAATATTTTTAGACCCATTATTGTGAGGTAATGATTTATATAATGAATCCTAACACTCAAGATATCCAAGATTATCTAATTATCTAATCAATTATAACACAATGGCAGTTTTTTGTTCAGGCGTATTTATTTTATTCACTTTCTGGTGATCAAACCAAATTAGGAAGTACAGAAGACTGCTATGCCACAGACCATTTCATTTTAATTAAAGATGTGATCTTTAGGAAATAATATTTAATTCCTCAAGATAACGTCATTAAATTTTTATCTCGGGATAACAGTAACTATAAAGTCAATATCCGCTCTCACCTGGAAGACTACGTAACATACATAATAACAGAAGCAAAATGTCACTGAAATGCCAAATCCTTGTAACTAATTAAGAGAAAGTGTGATTAATTTAATTTTACTGCCTCCCTCACATCACATCACACACACGTTCAAAGAGTTTGACAAGAATAATATAAAATACTTCCTGTTGTTGGGTTGTTCTCCTGAATTATCATTGCATACTTTTGTTTTTAAAAAAAAGCACAAATTCTTGCGTGAATATTACAGTTTTGGATTGACTTTTAAAACCTGCAGTGACGCACATTTTAACATACTGTATCTACTTCTGTCATGCCTGCCCTGAGCTTTAAATTACATTATAAGAATGAAACGTTCTGCAAAGATGCTTCTGTGAATCTGAGACCCAAAAAGTGCCTGTCAGAACTTTACAGAGCTCATTAGATTTTGCTTTTAAATTTTTAAAAACCTGTCCAATAAAATATGCATGAAGTACATGAACTTGAATGTCTTGTAAATACACATTTTCATATTAACCCCCCCCCCCAACAGACTGTTAAATGAATTTTTTAAGACCAATTTATGTATGCGTGTGTTTATCACGGGAAGGTAACAGTTATGTTTATCCGAGTTTAGGCATCAGTCCTGATGTATTATACAGTGCGCACACAGTGTATCATATTTCATGTAAACACAATAATGTATGAAATCAAAGAGCTTGTTCAGCACTTCACAGGCTCATTAGCTTGTAATAGAACATGGATAATACATTTGACCTTACACAGATCCAACTTGGATTGAATCACTGTCTAATAAGAATACATTCAGGTATAATTACAGTGTGCAAACTCCACATCTAGTCAAACTACACGATGACAACTTATCACCATCACCAGGATTGAACTGCCACTAATTAAACACGCCTGTGAGGAATTTAGAATAATATAGTAAGACAGTATGGTTAAAGTGACAGGCTAACAGTAGTTTTATCATCTCACCAAAAACATAGTCACCAAATTCCACAAACACAAATTCAGGTATATCACCTGCTCCTGGCTGCTCGTTAGTGCTTCCATATCTTGTTCAGTTTGGGGTTCGCCAATAACCTAATGGTTCAGGTGCATATAACATAAGCACAATGTCCAGGGTTGGATTCTGGCTGGGACGTTCCCGCTCTCCTCATGTTTCCTGTCTCTCACACACTGTCAGTTCTCAAATGAAGGTAAAACACGAAACAATCTTTAAAAAAATAAATAAATAAATGAAACTTTATGAAAAAACCTAACATGAACAATATCACTGATAATGACTGATGACTACACTCTTTTATTTCCATACATTTCACATCTCTCTTTTGCGTAGCGCGCTACATGTATATGAACAAAAATTGCAGGGGGGCTTGAACATGCTCTCATTATCCTTGCACACATGAGCTCCTGCTTTGTGTTAGCGGTTGTATTTTTGTCGAAGCATCAGAATAAGATTCAGCAGCCGCCGGGTTGACTGGGAGCATGAGCATGAGCTCATGCATGAGCATGTCACAGGTTTTACCTACAGTTTGCAGGTAGGTGGATTTCAATCTCTGCATGTTTGTTCAGTTTGTTTTTTTTCACCTAGTTGCACAATAATTTCATATAAACCACACATAGCAAACAAGGGTAAGTATATCATAACATTGCTGTCATTAGAAAGCTAATTCATCACTGTTCTACTCTACAGAGTGAGTACAGCTGCAGCCATGTTGAAAGCAAACAGGTTCCAAAAAACAGTTCGACAGCTAGCACGCTACAGACAACCCGGAGGTTACAAACAAAGCTGTTAGCTGAAAGAAAGATGCTATAACAACCATATTAGTAACAGAACATGCTCTTAACAATAGTATAGACCACTAATACTAATCATAATAAGACAATCAATAGCCTATCCTGGTAGAAGTTAATAAGCAGCCATAGCAACCAGTAAACATTACCAGCTAGTAAACTACAAAAGAAAAAAAAAGCTAACAAGCAAACATGTCAGTCTATGGAGAAATCTATAAATCAGCAAACATACTGTTCCACTAACAAAAGGCAGCAGCAAGCATGTTTCAGAAATACAAATTGTTCAAGCCTTTCAATACTCAGGAGACTCACAGTGGCTGTGTGCATGACCCCGGTCTGTGTGATTCCTTCTTCACCAGATTCACAGACTGCTGCTTCAAACACTGCACTGTTCTTCAGATGTCGCCTTAAATGAAAAAACACTGTTTAAAAATTCCGGCTTAACTGAACATTTTATGTTGCACTCCAGGATCCAAAAATCTACCTACAGGAACACAGAGAAACCTTTTAATTTTCATAATGTCCCTGCTCATATTAATCTGACATCTCTGCCATTCAGTTCCCGGCTGAAATGATTATTCTAGTGACATTTTGCAGTTTTTTTTTTTTTTTTATGGAGGTAAATACTGAGGGAAATAGAGGGGAGAGAGTAAGTGCAAAATTGAGACATGCTTGAATGAAAACTGAATGAGACCTGGAACAGTGTTCTGGTGACCTTTTCTAATTGAGTAGTATGAAACTTTTCGATAGGGTTATACCGTAATGCTGTAGATGACATTTGCATACACACGAGGCATTAGATTAGTCTTTGGGTTTTAAATGGAATCCATACTGTATTAAAAGTAGGTCAAATGTAAAAGGAGCACATGGTTGTTCTGCCACAAAAGCACGTGTCAAGGCAGAAATTATGAACGCTGTCAGGTAGCAGGTTTGGAAACCACAGAGGACATTTACATTTGTTAAGATACTGTGAAATGTAACCAGCATGCAACCAACCAGCTCAGCTTTAATTCCAAGACCCAAGACTCTCATGTTGAAAATCATACGGACTAAAGACCATCTATAACTGCATTTTTTTTTAATAAATCAAGACAACTGTGTTGATTGGACTTTTTTTTTTTTTTTTGCCAAATGAACACTATTAGAAATATGCAGAGTTGGCTATTAACAGGTCCTGTCTGCAGTGTAGCCATGGATATACAGACAACTATCACTGGATTACTTTGATACTGAAGAAAACTCTCAGGGAGGTTCTGGAGCTGGAAGAATAATAAGCATAGTGTTTTTCATATCTAAACTGATTCACGGCTGCTTGTTCACGATGCACATCATGTCTCTGTGGTAAGACTTGACTGAGTTATGACTCTGAGAAGGAGCACGAATTTTGAAAATTGCAGCAATCGAATGTGTCACACCCGGTAGTTATTGTCATTAAAGGTGAACTGCAGTATATTGGTCTTGTTTTTTAGGTTGTTTTTTTTTTTTTTTTTTTGGATAGAGATGAAGTCGACTTTAACTAAAGTACTGCAGTGGTACTGTGAAAGTAATAGAAGATTAAATGGGTGATTTATCATTTTAATACCACAATGTGGAAGTAAAATCATTAGTTAACTGCTCATTCAGTTATAGGTTTCTCTTATGATATTGATTGTATTAGTAGAAATGAATTTGCTCTTGTTATACACTGAAGAAACGGACTGTCCTCCTCATCCTGTTCATGCTTTAAGAGATCAAGCTGCTGCTGGTTGGTCTTTATGTACCTTTAAGTTTCTTATGTCTTAGGACACATACACAAGTAGCAGACGTGTATGTACATTTAAATCTCATGTGAGTTATATAATAATTGACCCAATCTGTGTTCATTTATTTGTCCCTTGTTCTTGTTCTATAAAAAGGTTCATCTGACCCTGTGCCGCTGGGTCAAGGAATGATTATAATTGCCAATTTAATGTGAGCCTTGTGCCCTTATTGATTGATAATAATCTTTTTATTAATCTTTGGGTCGATCAGTGTCCGTGCTTTCATTTCTGTGTTTGTGTCCAGTGTTTCAGCAGAAAATCTATGACAGTCCTGATGAAACAGGTTTCACATCCATATGATTTTATATTTCTTTAAAGATTTTCATTTCTTCAGGAAAAAAAAAAGTTATATCTCTAATATTATGGCTTATATCAATTCTTATGTTATTTTATCAGCAGTCACGGTGTGTACAGTTCTCACAGTATGTTTGATGGGCCCATTTCTCCCCTTACCTGAAGAATTTTGGCTCAAACATTTTTTATACCACAATAATGCTACATGTTCTGTACCAGAAAATGATAGAATGATTCGTGGAGACAGTCAATAAATGCTAAGCATTGCTTTAGGTAAAGGTTTAGTAGTCTCAAGTGATAGTAAGGTCTTTTATCCTGACATGTACTGAAAAATGGAAACTTAACCAAAATGAAAAATTATGCATGATGCAGCCTCCTTTTTTATTCCATTTATTTAATTCTAGGGAGAGCGCAGCTGTTTCAGCAGGCGGCCATCATCAGTGTCACCAGATTTAAGATGGGCTTTTTGTTGTTTGCAAACAGTAACTGTCTCAGAGCGGTGACATAAAATACTTCTTTTTTTTTCTCCAGGACTTTTCTCTGTGTTTGCATGTGCTATCATCAACCCCATGAGAAAACGAGAGAATGTTTTTACTGTTGACTGAGCATCTGGTTTCAGTATTTAGGGATGTGGATACAATCATAACCCTCAGTAAACATAACATAGCTTTATTTTAATCAGAGTGCAGAGGAAGATGTCATGTTTTAATTCCTTATTTGTTTTCACTCATTACCTCCCTCTTCCCTGCTTCAAATGCAGCAATCTGCGACACCCGCCTCCCTCCGCTGTGGTCTTTTCATTTTTCCAAAGACAGCCTTGTAAGTGTGCACACACACTGACATTTTGGGGACAGGATTACACAGGCAGACTGACGCCTTCACTGATGGCCTTGAGTAAAGTTGTCACAAATTGAGACAAGTGTCAGACCTGTATAAATTTATCACAAAATTAAGGCTTTGACATAAACCTTCTTCCTGTTACTACGCCTGTGTGTATATATTCTGTATCTAAAAGGGATAAATGAGGCATATATTCACTATTGACTTCCCATGACCCTCAGCGGCAGTGTGTTGCTTCAGCGCTCTCAGTTGACTGAAATGAATGGCTTCTCTGGTGAGAGCTTAAGATCAAGTATGATACTTTCAGTGCTTTGAGAGAGGAAAAGCACTATTTGCTTTAAAGGACACTGACAGAAATCAATCAATCACACTATTCCCCAGATATTTAACACTCCAAGTTCTCAACAGTGAGCAGGGAATTGAGTTTTCAGACACTGGTTAATCATCATTTTGCACCAAACATTGACTTGGTTAGTGTTACATTACTGTAATTCTCACATCATCACGTTGTGAGATTGTGGCATGGACACACTACAGTACATACACTTTACACTTAGAATTCAAAACCTGAGAATAAAATGGCACAGGCAAAGGGAGTGCGATTGATAACAAATAGGGAAATGACTACAAGTACAGGTAATGGTGGAACTTTGTCAGCATGTTTTATATGCATTAGTCACATGATGAATTCTTTTACACATAGCTTTTTAACAGGAGGTGTGAATCTGAACTGGGAAACTTCACATGTCGGCAGCTTTCAACACATGGTTTCTAAATGCCATGATAATTAACTGTGCATGTTTACACTCATGTTTATTACAACAGAAATCCCAGGAAGAGAAATGCAAAAGTCCGTTTTTGGTCCGTGTAACTCAGTGTGAGTAAGGTGTGAGTCTGGAGGAAATGTTTCTGTGTAACGTTGCAACAATTGCTCCTGACTCATTTACTTTACAGTGATGGTCTAACTTCTACAATTTGATTTTTTCAATCTCAATTTCAATCTGTGCAGCAGCTGCATCTGCACGTGTTTATGTAGCATGGACACGCTGCAAAACAACGTTAGCTTCATGGGCTAGCGTATTTAGCTTTCTTGTCCTGGGCAGTACAGGATTTATGGATATATATGCCTTTTAAGCTATATGCTGCATATTTACCTGAATGCAGAGTCTTCCTCATGAGTTGGCGTCTCTGCCAAATGTGCATTTAGAAGTAAAAGCGACTCAATCTGTGCACTAACTGAATGTGAACAAGTCCTTATGTATTTCCAGAAATACTCTGTCGGTCATTCACTCTTATTTAAGTTTAAATTTACTGCAATTTACTGTAAGGACAAAAACTGATAACTGTTTTCATTACTGGTCAAGCTATTGATCTTTTACCAACCGTTAAGTCTATTTGCAGAAGCTAAAAAAAAATAATTGACAGTGATAGAACCAGAGAGAGCAGTGAATGCCCACATCTGAAAAACTGTATAACAAAACAAAAAAAAATGTTTGTCATTTCAACCCTGTCTCCTATAAATAATGTTTATATTAATTCGCAACTGGAATACATTTGCTGAGAAACATTATGCTGCCTGAATGTTTTTCTGTCTTTATCAGCATAATGAGTAAATGTTGTTCATTAACGGATCCACCAAGTAACAAAATATTGATAATGAAGAGTACTGCACGACATATTTTATTTGTTTTCCTATAGTATCTGCTCTTGCAATATAATATCTTTGTATTTACTAGAAAAACAAAAACATTGTCCGGGAACACACGTTTTGTCTGAAAAATAATTGGCAAAATACATTTGTACTGTATAAATTTAGTTTCTAGAAGATATGCTCCAAACAATTAATTACCTATTCAAATTATTGTCTATTCATTTTCTTTCAATTGTCTGACTGATCAACATTCCAGCATTACTTAATACACACCAGACCTCCCCACCTCCTTTCCTTATTAACATTTCACTGACTGTGTAAAGGCAGCCAACGCCTGGCCTGATGCTGGACACAGCAAACTTCATGTTATTCCAGTCAGTTTTAAGAGAAACATTGGTCACAGACAGACCACTGACTCCTGGATGGGGGTAAAAACGATGGATTACACTCGTCAAATGCAGCAGTTTGTTTCTCTGAGCTGCTGTTTGTTTGGATTTGTGGAAACAGTGGCAGTCAGCAACTCACAGAGAAAACAAACCTGCAGGAGAAGAGACAGGAGGAGCAGCTGTGCAGTGAAAAAGTACATCAACAAACAAAGAAGCTCAGTTATGTTGCCCCACAAAATGAGGCAGATCGGTAATGGGGCAAGAAGTTGAAAATGTGTTAGCTCATGTTTCTTACACACTATGGGGAAGAAAATGCACAATGTGCTTTGTCGGCCAATCAGTGCAATTTTCAATATGCCAGGAAAGAGGAATGAGACTTGTCATTCCCCAAGTTGCGATAATATTGTATTGGCGCTGTCCTAGATATTGTGTTTCACTGAGTGACAGACAGATGAGCCGCCGGTGCAGATCCATAGCTCTCCCTTGATTTTATCATAAGGGACAACAAAAAAAAGACAGAGCTCCTGTACTGCTGCTGCTGTCTATCCGTCATGGTCAGCACTGAACAAAAAACTAGAGCAACAAACCTGTCATCCCTGTTTGGCAGATTTACTATGGGTGTTATCTGTTGTTTACTGGAAGTAGATGACAAAAAAGTTTGTGGACACCTGCGGCGGAGGACTGTCTGAGGCAATGACACTGGAGTGGATGTATTATTAGCTTCCTACTGATCTCATTTACAAAGTGATTGGTTTTGTGTGATGCCTGTGTGTCCTGCTGAGATATACAGACTGAGGAGTGACTCCCTCTTTGTTACATCCTCCTCACCCAGACTCGCTTTGTGCACAGCAATCCCACGATAACAACATCCCACAACCAAATGTGCTGCTCAAAGAATGGACGAAGCTTCGCGCCTGACACCGAGTCAGAGAGTGCACAGTGTTCGTGCTGCAGAGTCTGGAGTACATTGAAGTGGATTATGCTTGGAGAATGAAATGCTGTGGTTTAAGAGCATCTTTTATATCTTTTATAATGGGGGGAATTTAGATCTACTGCTGAACTCATGCAAACAGATTACAGTGATAATTGGTTGAAAGTTCAGCTGGAGGGATTCTTATAATATACTAGTGGAGCTTTACAGCAAACAAACTGTTTCTCACCAACCCACATCGATTATTGGGGTCTAACAAACAGGCTACAGTGCATTTCCTCCCCTTTAAAACACATGCAAACACAGTTTTTTGAATATTTTAAAGTGCATTGCTATTCTCTTCTTCCCAACCTTTTGCTGGGGCATTGCTACAGCGCTGACCATAAATGTAGCATGCTAAGTTATGCGCAGGGTTAACAGGATTTCCACTATAGATAACTGAAGCATAGGTTTTTTTTATAGATGCATATGATCAAGCCGCATCATGCTTTAATTATATTCCTTTCTTTATATTATTTCATGTACTGTGTGATATATAGTGACAGTGAGGTATGACATACTTGTATAACTGTTCTTACAGTATATTCAGGTAGTTTCTCATGGGCCTTGCCCTGAGTAGGCGACATCTGCCATGCACTTGTCATTTTTTTCAGTTTCTTTGTTTGTTAGATGTGTGTGACTAAAAAGGAGAAAATAACTGAGCCTGTCCTCAAATTGCTTTTTGTTACCTTCACTCAACAATCAGAGAACATAAGCAGCCTGAGCCGTCCAATTCTAGTGTTTCCCACCTCGTAACCTCCATATCAGCTACAGTGTAACCTTAGAGCAAACACACAAAGCCATTATATCCACAGAATAACTGTTTAATGCACTATACTATATTTTATATATACTATATAACAATGGCTTTACTCCCACCAGCTGTTGGTTGTTAAAGGTTCCATATTGTATAAAGTGGGATTTTTCCAAGTCTTTTTTGATTATAAAGCAGGTCTAGGTTCTATATTAAAACTGTGAAAGTATCAAAGCGCTCAGTCCACAAAGAAATTCACATAGCTTGTATTCAGAGACTGAGCTTTAAAATGAGCCGTTGGGACTTCTGTCAGTCATGCCCAAGCCCCGCCCACCTGGACCCACCATCCAACCATTGCAGAATTTGGTTTCTCTGAGTGTTTTCTTAAAATCTGCTATATATGTAATTTTTATCAGCCAATCAGAAGAGAGGCCCAGATCTTCATCTCTTGTAATTGGCTCACCAACCTGTTGTTACTAGAGCTCCAGAGAGAGGCCTGAAAGAGATGTCAATCTACATTGAGATGGTTTTTGGTTCTTAAAACCACTTCTTATGGATCAATACTTCAAATAAAACACAAGAAAAGTGTAAAATTGGAACTTTTAAAAATTATATCATTTGTTTTTACTACACATTTGCATTATCACCACCTGCAGTAATCTGTGGTACAACATGAGATTCAATCAAAACAGGGCCTTGTTCCATAGCACCACTTTAAATTTGCATGATGCTTAAAATTTGGAAAAAATATCTGGCACATATTTCCTGGGGCTGTCTATAAATGTAGATGTTACATTTCTAAACATTTAATTTTACATTATTATTATTATTACATGTGATGGCTTGTTCAGTCTTGGATAAGGTGAATGAGTTTTCTAATGTCCTTGTATAAAATCAAAAACATCTTCATAAATCATAAATAATGTTCCTCTGATTAATTCACCTGCACGCTCTCCCCACTGTTAGCTTCACCGTTCTCATATCAATCAACTCGTATATTTTCACACAGACATTTCCTGTTTATGCCTCCTTCTCATAGCAGGAAATTTCTCAGGTTATCGTGATTATACATAATCCTGCCCTTACTGAGGAAAAAGAAAAAATCAGTTTCACCCTGTCACTTTCTTATAAATCCTTACGACAGAAATGAAAAGGCAACATAATGTTCATTTGTGTGTTTCTTTGTTTCACAGTCAGTTAGTTTTCCTTTTTTTCTCCCACATCAATTTACAGAAAAAAAGCGGTTTGAATCAGAGGTAGCACCAACGCGCTGCCATTCACTGTGTATCATCTGAGCACAGGGTCTTATCTGTGACCTTTTCTCAAAGTCTGTGCTCTCAGATTCTATCTGCTTCATGGAAAAGGGACAACTGGCCAGTTTAAATTTGAACTGAAATTGCCTTGATATTGTCTTAGCCTCTGGATGGGTTATGCAGTCAGGGAGTGGAGTTGTTTTCTTTTTATCCATTTCTCTTGGGTATATTTTTTTTTTGTAATTTTTCATTCTGCTATCGCAGCCTCAACTTTTTGTTTTTCAGCGTCCTTGACATTCCTTTGTACCTAAGTGACTTTGTATTTCACCGCCCAGTTCGTTGCAGGTTCACAAGTGTTAGACAGAAGCAAGTCAGAAAGAAGATGTCATCGGTTTTCTCTCACTTCATGTATTTAATAATCACAAGATTCGTAATGTCCCTTTCTATTTTGAAGAAAAGGAAGCAAAAAGAGGAAGCATATGAGCATGAGAGGCAGGAGAAGAGAAGTGAGAGAGAGCACGAGAAACAAAGAGAAGCAGAAGGATAAAGGGCTGCGGAGAGTAAACAGGGAAATAGCAGATGAAAGCTTGAAGATGTTGAGGGATTTTCTGGAAGTGATTGGCTGTCTTTGTGGTCTCAGGTTTTTATAATCCCATCCTGTGATGCTCTAATCTCCCTTTTCTTTTGTACAGAGTAAATACCCTCATTACATGGGGCAAAGCTGGCGATTTGTTATAAAAATGGAAATGAAGAGCCAAGAGAAACCCTTTATTAAATATTTTTCCTTCCTATGCATACCCTGTCAGGCCAGTGGCACCCACACGATTACCATTAAAGATAATCTCGCTGCAGCGCGTGGGACCTAAAGGCTCATTGAGGAACTTTGAGGCACTCATGAACCAGCAAAGCAAACAATAGTGGCTCTGGATTTTCTCACCCCGGCTTCCTGTCAAGATGTTTTTTGTGGTCTATAATTAAATGGGAGAATTAACAGCAATTGTACATTTCATCCTCTCTGGAATCCAGGTCGCTGATTTCTTTGCCATCTGCTCCATTTTTAAATCAGTCATTCCCATTTTATCTTTTTTCTTTAAAAATAAATAAAAAAGGAAAAAAAAGAAGAAAACCTTTATATAATAAACCATTTCCTGATCAAAATGAAGCATGAGTGTCAGCGCCTTTGTGGGATGAAGGTCACAGGACCTTGCCAAAGGAAAAGAGTGGCTCATTTGCATAATGTTTCATCTCACATCTCTCAGCATATAACATGAATTGTGAGTGTTAAAGCTCAGCACCTGTGGCCACAAATGCAGATGAGAGCGTATAGTGTAACATTAGCATTATCATTGATTTTCTCTCTTTCCATTCATATTAGATGGTTGAACTGAGCTGGGAAGCTGTTTGTAGATATACTGCACATATCTTTCCATTAATCATTATGGAGTACAGCTGAATAATAGATCAATATAATATTGAAACCAGAGTATGTGATATAATTTGGTTAGTATAGCATCAGTTGTCAGCAGATTGGACACCTCCTGCTATAATGAATGCAGTGTAATAACCTCTAGTCAAGTTTATAATAGAGATAGGCTGAGTCGACTATGTTGTCATTTGTATTTTTCCATTGCAAAATCTCTCGGTACACACTGTGATCACAATAATCAAAAATATTAAACCCATATCCGCTGATATAGCATTTTCAGTTTTTTTTAAACCGATGTTGGTATTGGGCTCAATATCACAACAACAACACCAACAACAATATTTCAAAATGTAAATGTTTTATGTTTTTTTTCCATATTTTAAAAGGAACATGTTTGACATTACAGGAAATATATTTATTCACTTTCCTGCTGCTTGATGTTAGAGGAAAAGACTGATACCACTGTCAGGCCTGCATGCTAAAGATCAAGCCCATAGTTTAGCTTTGCATAAGGAATGATATCAGGAGGAAACTGATGAACTGCCTAAAGGTAACTAAATTCATCACCGCTAATTAGCAATATCTCGTTTGTTTGATATGTACAAAACGTGCGGTTTATTCTTATATGTTGATATTGAGTTATTTATTTTAATGTATCATAATCTTTGAAGTTAAAAGTGTTCCTATCCGATTATACGACTCTAGAAGTCACGTTGCATGTTACTAACTTGTATGAAACTAAAAACAGTTGCTGCTTTGCAAAATTGTTGGGCAACTTAGATGTTTAGATTCTTATCCATCACACAATAACATCAAGGAGGCGTCTGAACGGCCTCAAGTTCATTCTGCGACATGAAGAACAAGAAGAACAAGAGGTCCTGCAGCAGATGCTCTGGTCCCCACAGAGCCCCGATCTCAGTATCATGGAGTCAGTCTGGGATTACAAGAAGAGACACACAACACTGAGACAACCTGAGACAGCCTTTTGTTTTGCCAGTTGTTTGTAATGTTTTGTATTATACGGTGCACCTTGACACCAGAGACCACGGTGCCATAATGTTTAGTTAAATTTATGGAAAGAATTAGTCAGCGTTTATATTTTTCTGTAACCTTAACCAAGTGCCCTGAGTTGCTGAAACATTGCCATAAAAATCACGGCTCAGCAGCCGTGAGCGGATACAAATGAAAGCTGTCAGTGAACATTTCACAGATACATCCAGCAAGAAAATTTAAACATTTGGAAGATATGTTTATTTAATACATTGATTCATTACATGAAGAAAAACTTCTGACAGCATTATTTTTCCCTCAAAATCAAATGACTATATAAACGTAATATGCATGAATCCATATTATCTACTCCCATTACAAAAAGCCTTTATCATTTTTTGTCTAATACATGCATGTACTATACAGCGCATGTTCTGTCTGTGTCTTTGTGATTGCTCATCCTCAAACCTCTCCAGCAACAATATTCTTCCGGAGGATTTTTGGTATAAAGCTATTCCATATTATGATCTGAATGGCAAAATTTATTCATGGTGAAACTGCTTCCCAAGAGAAAAAAAGTTTAAAAGGCTGCGATAGCTCCTTTAGTCCATTACCACAGTAGAAACGGAAGAGATGCACCGACTCCTCCAAAGACGTTTTCATTTGTGTGCAGGAGGTTTATTGATTTACACAAACTTATCAAGTGGGTTTTGTCTCACGCTGTTTATATGCACACAATGATTTGTGCCCCTGTGTGGATTATGGGAAGAATTTCAGTGAGCTGTTTAAATGCATAGCAGTAGAAGTTAATATTTTCACTCAATCATCCACACTGCGGTTTTAATTCAAAAGATTTGTCACATAATTGCTGCCCTATAGCACACGAGCCATGTCAATCATTTCCCCTTCGTAATGTTGTTACATTATTTCCCTCCCTGCAACTTGCCCAGAAATTATTCAGTGCCGAGCCTTGAGGCAGGAGGGATGGATGTAAATACAGATAGGGGCTGTAAAAGTTAACGGCCCGCTTTGTGTTTGGCAAGTGTCAAAACTTGTGGAGAACGAAATGATCGGTGTGATTCAGAAAAGCATCAACATCTGTACAAACTGTTCAATAAACTGCAGCACTTGACGTCTTAATGCTGTTGTTAATGCTCTGAATATGGCCCTAATTGAAGCAGCTTAATTAGATTAACACGTTCACATGACATGCAGCGAGTCTACCTCACCATTCTCATAATCACATTAACATCAAAGCATTAGTGTGCGTGTAAAAATGTACTGATTTCTTTATGGAACGCCTGCTTCCGTTGAATTGGATATCTTAAAATGCCAAGCTTTACCTCCCACAGCCAGGTTTTCCCTCAGGCAAGCTATTATGCAAGAGAAAGTGGACCGGCTATGTGAGGCAGAGTGTGCTGTTTTTACTTCTTCTTTTTTTTTTTTTTTTTAAGAGAGCGAAGAGTAATCATGTGCACTCTAATTTGAAGCTTTGGAGACTGGTAAAGAAAGACAAGGCCACTTAAAGGCCCTTTCACCCTCTTCTGACAGTATTTTGTTTTCTCTCCATTAGTCTGAGCAGTGTAACCAGAGGCTGCAGTGACCCCGCTGACACTCTGTGAAGTGTCATTTGTTTCACACAGAGGAAGACTGCAATAGAGAGCGGAAAACATAAAAAGTTTCTCAAAAATTCCTTCAGCCACGAGCAGCATTTTTCCAGTTTTTGTACAGTCGCTTGTTAATTTAGCAGGCTGAACCACTGCTGCCAATTATTACTCTATTATTTTCTGCTGGACTGTAGCCTGCTATGATATATTCTGAGCTATTCTCTTCTGTTGTACGCTACAGCTGAAACGATTAGTCGATTAGAAAAAATAATCTGCAACTAATCAATCATTTCATTTTTCTAGGAAAATCATTCTGTGGTTTCAGCTTCTCAAATGAGGTTTCTGATAATTCACTGTAAACTGAATATATTTAGGTTTTGAACTCTTCTTTGAACAAGACCAGATCAAAACCTAGTATATGGCTGTGCCGTGTCAGCCGGTTTCAGCCCTTTGTCTATTTGATTCTCTCCTACTCACTGTGCTCTCAGTGGACGCTGTCGTTACCAGCGGCCATGGTTCCATCTGGTTTTTGAGTGCCTCAGTGCAACAGTATGTGACCTGCCTACAGCAGGACTAAAATACAATGGCAAAAGGTGAAGTGAACCTTGGGCGCTTTGTATTTACAATGCACAGGTTAAGAGAACTGCAACATGGACTTGAAGCGTGACTCGAGAGGTGGTCTCAGTGAACCTAACTTAGACCTCGAGAGGTGGCCTCGGTTTGACTCACTTCAAATGCGCTATGTTGGCAACACTGCAGGCTGTAAATGTCCTTTAATATGAACTGTTTACGCCAATTCATTTTGAAAGAGGAACAGCCAATGGGGAAACTCCAACACTGTCACGTAGCATTCGGCTGACCAATGGTGAAACTATGATCACTCAGTCAGTCAGTTAGCGACGTTCACGATTATAGGGCTGCACCTGTTGTGGTCCAGCCAACAAAACAAGATATTTGAAGACGTCATCTTTGAGTTGTGAGAGGTATTTTTTCACTATTTTTTTACATTTTCATAATTATTAATTGAAAAATAATCTTTAGATTAATAGTTAATGAAAATAATTTTCAGTGGCCGCCCTGTGGTATTGTAACTATTCCCTCCTTTTATATTCTAGAGCATTTTATTCTGTTGAAGTGTATGATTCTTCTTCTTCTTCTATGGTATTCTATTCTGTTGTTTTCCAATCTCGAGCAGAAAACGATCAGTTGACTAATCGATTTGTTGATCAACAGAAAGTTAATCAGCAACTATTTTGATCATTTGATTCTTTGATTAATCTTTTCAGTCATTTTTTCAACAAGAACTTGAAGCCAGCCAAACACTCCCTTGTTCCAGCGATTGTGAGGATTTTCTGATCTGATGAATAGAGTTGTTTGCCTTTTTGACTGCAGATCAGATTAAATAAACTGTCTAAATACACGGATGTGGGCATTAAGAGATTGTAACAGGCATTTTTCACAATTTTCACTATTTTCCTTAGATCAAACGACTTATCAGTTAATTGAGAAAATAATCAGCAGATAAATTGAAAAAGAATAGAAGAAAGAAAAAAGATAATGGTTAGTTGCACTCCTATTCTCATCTATTGTACTCTATTATAGTCCTGTCTAGTATTGTCTGTTCTTTTGTGTAGAGCGTTTCTATTTTATGTTATTATAGTTTATTTTATTCTACTCAAGACTCAAGTCTCATCTTGTCAACCTTATTCTGCTCCGTCCATGTTGCGGTCTGATTCGGGCTGTGATATTGGCTGGCACAGCAGTCATTTGTCTGCACGGTGTGTGTTTGTGTGTGTGTGGGAAGAGGATATGAGAGAAGCTGACATTGTAAACTTGGCTGTTGTTTCCACCAGACGTGGTGTTAATCATGCATATTTTGCTAGCATCTGCTGTGATGCATCATATATGTTCTCTTGCTCATTATTCTGTGAAGCTGGCCCTAGCCTTTATTGTAAGTGCGCCCATCACTTGGATGCCGACTCCTGTACAGCTCATTTCTTTGCTGATCCTAAGATGTAGTTTCATCAAAGGCTGTTTGGTGGGGCACCGACTCCTCCTGCTGAAATTTGTTCCTGTCTCATTCTCTGGTAACTTTCAACTACAGCCGAGTTTGGTGCGAACATTGTAATTCAACTTTTGATCTATTGGGAACCACTTAAAGCAATGATAGCTTTTTAATTATAGAGCTTCACTCTATAATGAATTCAGTTCATCCCCCAGATCTTTAACCTGTATAAACACTGGCCTAGCTCATGAAAGCATCCACTGAAAACAAACTGTTGTTGGCCCAAGGCATACGTGCTTTTATATTAGATATTCACATTGAAAGTTAGAGGTTCCCTGCAGAGTTTCTGACCTCTACTAACTCTATGAAATAGTTTTTCTATGAGTAGGTCCTTGTTTTGTCCCGCACGAGGACACGTGCACGCACGCATGCATGCAGCTGACGTGACACACAGTCACACTTTACACTGATCAACAGGTGGCGGTAATATGCCGAGATATGCAAAATGCGCCAACCAAAGCTGGGACGAACAGTGCGCGCGGTAAACATGGATGTAAACAATGTTGGATTTAAAATATTACAGCGTTGCGAATGTTTTATGAGGAAAGAAATGTGCTTGACATTATTTTTAGACCTCAAGGATACACACAATGCATTTTGATGAGTAGCTATGAATAAACATAGCTTTTGTTTGTTTACAAGAAAACTCCACAGGGCCCTTTTAAGTGTTGACCTGTGTTCAAATCTCCATTAAGTCTGTATAATCCTCAGAATTTCACATTAGAACATCCAGCTAGATGATAAGGTTGAAATCAGCTGTAGCAAACAGTATTTTTCCAATATATTCATCACAACATTGCAAACGTTTTTAAAATCACATTCAAAATAATCAAAGTGATGTTCAGCGCAATGAGCAGGGTTCCACTCTTACGCAATAAATCAGACAAAACTATTAATAAGTCATGATTATGTTGTTAAACAAAACAATCATGACTCAGGGGTCCACTTAGTAGCTGTTTTTGGAAATTTTAACTGTCTTCAGTTTCTAATGTTCAGTTTTGTTTATTTTTTTCCACAGTCAACTACTCTATAGAATTGAAGAGATCTTCCTCAAAAATGTGTGTGATGTGTGTTAATGTGAAACAATGAGTATCAGCTGATTTACCATTATCACATTTTTGTAACTGCCTCCAGCATCAGTCGGCATCTCGTTCATGTTGGCTCAAGATTTGAGGATGGAGGATCATTCCTGACCTTGGAAACCATTTGTGACAAAATAACCTCAAAGGTCGACTTACTGGCCTTTTCTGAGCTTTTAGCTACATCTCACAGTCTTTATCAAGTATATTTTTGTGCTTTTGAAAGCTCTTAAAAAGCTTGTAAGTTGATCTTCCAAGGTCAAGAATAAATTTCCCTGCTTCACATTATATGTGAAATTGTTGAGAATCTTTAATGTGGACTCAAATTTTGTATAGCAATAACAAAATATCTTCAGGATGTGACTCTTCTGAAAGTAGGCAATCAGTAATGTTGACCTTTAACAGTAGATAAATTATCACCAACTCTTACAGAGCATGTTTTCACTGAGGGAAGCTGAAGAAGCCACAGGCGAAACGTGTTGTTCAGCCTGAATAAAAGTCACAGTGAAGTCATCTCAGTGTGCCGTGCTTTATTCCGATTTTCCCTGAAGATGTTCCTGCGCCCGACCGACACCTGATCACTAATATTGGCTGTGCAAGGGGAGTTTTGTTCCATGTTTTTATCTGGATTTAAATCTGCATCAAAATAAATACAGTAACAGACAAAAAAGAAAAATCCTGGATCCAGAATTACAACATAAACTGTCATTTTTTCATGCTCTACAAGAAGGTTGGTTGGTCCTCTCTATTTGAGAAATGTGACATGCATTGATTCCTATTTATTTACAAAGCCTTTCTGGGGAAATTACCATCTTACATTACATCTTTACATCTTTCTTTCTTTAAATTGTATTGTAAGTTCTTTTTTGACTATCTGTTCATGAATTGTTTTTATTATATTTTTTTTATGTACATTTTCTATCTCAACGGGGTTCACCTGAATAAATAAAGGTAATATAAATAAACTAGAAAATTCCAGGGAAATTTTGAGTGCCACGGGGGCTACTGCCGGGATGAGTACATGATTTATTTCCAGTGTTCAAAAGTCACCCTGATC
>NW_019524810.1:0-1640 GCF_002814215.2 Seriola lalandi dorsalis | reverse complement strand
TGTCTTCTATGGGCTAGCAGTCAAGTCAATTGTCAAAAGTAAACATAAAATGGTGGATATGTCAAACTATGAGTTGAATTTCTGTAGAGAAAAGCCATGAAAATGTCAACATGAATTCTATGACTGTTTTTATGTCTTACTATACTATGACATTTTTATGTCCTACTATACTATGACTTTTTATACCTTACTGTAATATAATGTTTTTATGCTTTATTATACTATGTCATTTTGATGCCATACTATGATATGATGTTTTTTTGACGTTTTATGCCTTACTTTACTATGACGTTTTTTGATATTTTTTTCCATGATTCCATTATTACGTCTTTGGCGTTTTTATGCCTTACTATACTATGACAATTTTTGAAATTTTTATGCCTTGCTATACCATGAAGTTTTGTGCCTTACTATATACTATGATGTTTTCATGCTTTGCTATAGTAGGAGCTTGTGATGGGGCAGCATGGTGATACAATGGTTAGGACTGCTCCCCAAAACTGGGAAGGTCTTCGGTTCAAACCCTATTTTGGGGCTTTACTATCCTATTTCGTTTTTTGATATTTTTATGCCATACTTTATTGTGCAATTTTTTTGCATTTTTATGCCTTACTATACTATGATGTTTTCATGACATTTTATCATAAAAGGATGGTTCATAATATTTCACTGATAAATATACTATAATATATTTTATGCCTTGCTATACCATGAGTTTGTGATACGGCAGCATGCTCGTACAACGCTTAATACTATTGCCTCACGCTGAGAAGGTCAACGGTTCAAACCCTGGTTTTGGGCTTTACTATCCCGTGACATTTCTATGCCATACTATACTATGACGTTTTTTTGGCATTTTCATACTTACTATAATATGATGTTTTATGCCTTACCATACGTTTTTATGAACTTCTATGCCTTTATATACTATGATGTTTTTATGAGATTTTATGCCATACTGTAGTATGACATTTTTTGACATTTTTATGCTCTACTATAATATGACTTTTTTTTAAATTAAATGCCACTCTTCTCGCCATACTATATGTTGATGTTTTTTGGTATTTTTATGCCTTAGTATACTATGGTGTTTTGTGCCTTACAATATTATGAGGTCTTTTGACATTTTTATGCCTTGCTATACTGTGACGTTTTTTGAAATTTTCACTCCATACTATAAGATGGAGATTTTTGGCATTTTTGTGCCTGACTATACCATGACGTTTTAACCCTTCCTATACTATAATGTTTTTTGACATTTTTGTACCTTAGTATACTATGAATATTTTTAGCATTTTTATGCCTGACTATACTATGACGTTTTTTGAAATTTTATGCCATACAATACTATGACGTTTTTTGACATTTTTATGCTCTACTAGAATATGACTTTTTTTGGCATTTTTTTGCCTTACTATACTGTGACGTTTTGTGCCTGACTATACTATGACGTTTTTTTGTCATTTTTATGCCTTAGTATACTATGACATTTTTGAAATTTTATGCCATACAATACTATGACGTTTTTTGACATTTTTATGCTCTACTAGAATATGACTTTTTTTGGCATTTTTTTGCCTTACTATACTGTGACGTTTTGTGCCTGACTATACTATGACGTTTTTTTGTCATTTTTATGC